>NC_090254.1:13935744-14145751 GCF_037325665.1 Littorina saxatilis
TAATCTCGTACACTCGATGACCATGCAAGTGATGGTATAGAAAACTGACGTAATCTCGTACACTCGATGACCATGCAAGTGATGGGATAGAAAACTGACGTAATCTCGTACACTCGATGACCATGCAAGTGATGGGATAGAAAATTGACGTAATCTCGTACACTTGATAACCATGCTAGTGATGGTATAGAAAACTGACGTAATCTCGTACACTCGATGACCATGCTAGTGGTGGAATAGAAAACTGACGTAATCTCGTACACTCTATGACCATGCAAGTGATGGTATAGAAAACTGACGTAATCTCGTACACTTGATAACCATGCTAGTGATGGTATATAAAACTGACGTAATCTCGTACACTCGATGACCATGCAAGTGATGGGATATAAAACTGACGTAATCTCGTACACTCGATGACCATGCAAATGATGGTATAGAAAATTGACGTACTCTCGAACACTCGATGACCATGCAAGTGATGGTATAGAAAACTGACGTAATCTCGTACACTCGATAACCATGTAAGTGGTGGAATAGAAAACTGACGTAATCTCGTACACTCGATAACCATGCTAGTGATGGTATAGAACACTGACGTAATCTCGTACACTCGATGACCATGCAAGTGATGGGATAGAAAACTGACGTAATCTCGTACACTCGATGACCATGCAAGTGATGGGATAGAAAACTGACGTAATCTCGTACACTCGATGACCATGCAAGTGATGGTATAGAAAACTGACGTAATCTCGTACACTCGATGACCATGCAAGTGATGGGATATAAAACTGACGTAATCTCGTACACTCGATGACCATGCAAATGATGGGATAGAAAATTGACGTAATCTCGTACACTCGATGACCATGCAAGTGATGGTATAGAAAACTGACGTAATCTCGTACACTCGATGACCATGCAAGTGATGGGATATAAAACTGACGTAATCTCGTACACTCGATGACCATGCAAGTGATGGGATAGAAAACTGACGTAATCTCGTACACTCGATGACCATGCAAGTGATGGTATAGAAAACTGACGTAATCTCGTACACTCGATGACCATGCAAGTGATGGGATATAAAACTGACGTAATCTCGTACACTCGATGACCATGCAAGTGATGGGATAGAAAATTGACGTAATCTCGTATACTCGATGACCATGCAAGTGATGGTATAGAAAATTGACGTAATCTCGTACACTCGATGACCATGCAAGTGATGGGATAGAAAACTGACGTAATCTCGTACACTCGATGACCATGCAAGTGATGGGATAGAAAATTGACGTAATCTCTATTACTAAATAATCATACAAGTGGTAAGACAGAAAACTTACTGCACGTCTTGAAAATGTCACACGTGGCATTCCCTTCACATTTGTCTTCGTTGCCAGTGCAGCCAGCGCCCACAATCAGTTCTGTTAGGCGAGAGAGAGAAAAAAGATGGAACGGTAGGACAGAGAGACAGGCGGAAAGACAAACACATATTCTCAGTACGAAACTCCTGTCCTCCTCCCAACGTCTTTCTTTCCCTCCGGGGGCTTTTACTCCCAAAATAACTGAGAAAACCTCAATTTAAAACTTTTACGAACATGACCATACTGTGACCCAAAAATGTGACTGGGGTCACCCAAACAAGCGTCAGTTGATTATCAAACCCTTGAAGTGTTCAAAGTTGTAAGGCTCTAGCTCCAAAATTGCCTAAGATAACGTCAATGTTAAGTTAATATATCGAACATGACCCCTTGTGATCCCAAAACTTGACGAGGGTCAATCAAACTTAGGTCAAGTCGGGAGATTATCAGAGCCTAGAAGTGTGCATAGTATCAAAGCTCTAGCTTTTATGAAACAAACATAACCCCGCTGTGACCCCAAAATTTGACGAGGGTCAACAAAACTGGAATCACTTTATGACATCTTCAAACCCTAACAGTTTCATATGCGTGTATTTATACTCACCAAAAACTCAGGTGAGTCAAAAATGCTCAAACATTTTTCTCTAAACATTCACACGCACGCACGCACGCATGCACTCACACACACACACACACACACACACACGCACACACACACTCTCTCACACACACACACACATACACACACACACACACACACACACACACACGGTGATGACAGACGACGAATTAAATTCTGCTATACTCACTGCATTGTCCGTACTGACACTTGGATCGATACTGACAAAGATTGGCAGAAGACTGATCACAATATTCTCCAGCCCGAAAGCCTGTACATAACACAACACTTGTATTTCCTGACATATTGAATGCGATATTAAAGCTGGTCATTAAACAACTTCCAATTATAATGTTATTCTGACCAGACAGAATGTTGTTTAAAACCTATCTAGAATCTAAATGTCGTATCGCCCGCATTACAGGCACATCGCGTGTAAAGGAGTAGGCTCACAATCTCATAACTGCCAAGGTATCTACAGTCGAACATCGCTTATAAGAAACATCGCTTACAAGAAAGGAATTTTTATTTCCCTGCCTTCTTTCGTCCACTTAAAATTCTCCGGATAAGAGAAACTCTCTCAGAAGGCACCGGTTATAAGAAAGGAGTTTTTATTTCTCTTTACACAACATCTTCGGATATAGGAAATGACAACTCAATTTAGATTTACACTTTTTGCAATGCTCGCACCGGATGTGACCCAGACGAACTGGAAGTGATAGACAGGCACCTGAATCAAAATTTGGTGTGTTCAAATTTCTCCTTTGCATGTTAAATTACTGTGCAGAATACTTCCAACACTTGAACTGCCGCTTCAAGTGCCTGTTAATCATTTCATTCTCACCCGCAGTCGCCATGGCGGGACGCGCAAAGCGCAATTCTTTTTGTTTAAAGAGAAAGTTCGAAATTAACGATGTTGTTGAATGTCAACTAGCAAAGAAAAGGGAATCATTGCCGATGACTTTCATGTTAACCCAACCACTCTCAGCAGCCTTGTGGATACAAAGAAAAATTTAGACAGCAGTTCTACAGTTGCATTGTTGACACCTGAGGCGCGTTGATTCGGCAGACCGTAACAGAACGGTTGCAAACGATTTCTAGGCAACGCATAGTTTTGTCGTATCGTTCGCTAATGTGGACAGGGTCGGCCGGGAGTGTCTGGACGGGCCTTAACGCTCGCGAACGTTAGCATGCGCTCGGCACGAGTACCATTGTCTGGGGTCACTGAAGCGTAACAAAGGCGACCGCTCGCCGAGAATGGTCTAGGCAACGGGGGTTTGTGCCGAGCATTCTGTAACGTACCTGTAACCTGGGAGGTGGCTCGCCAGAAACTATTGCACTGTACTGAGCTTGCTGTTTGACTCTCTTTCTCTTTCTCTCTATCACAGTCTCTCTCTCTCTGTCTCGCTCTCTCTGTCCCTCTGTGCCTGTCTCTCTGTCTACGTCTCTGTCTCTCTTTCTTTCTCATTCTTTCTTTCTCTCCCCCCACCACCCCCCATGTCCCTCTTCCTATGTCTTTCTCTTTCTTTTTACCTCTCTCTCTATATCTGTCTGTCTCTCTTTGTGTCCGTCTGAAAGTCTCTCTCTCGTATCTTTTTTGCTCTCTTTCTATCTCTTTCTCTCTCTCTCTTTCGCTCTCTTTTCCCTCCCTCCTCTCTCTCTCTCTCTCTTTCGCTCTCTTGTCCCTCCCTCCTCTCTCTATCTCTCTCTCACACACACACACACACACACACCTGCACACACACACACACACACACACACACACACACACACACTCATTCTTTCACGGAATCAACAAGAAATCCAACTGTGAATTTGACCACCAAAAAAAAAAACAAGTCGCGTAAGGCGAAAATACAATATTTAGTCAAGTAGCTGTCGAACTCACAGAATGAAACTGAACGCAACGCAACGCAGCAAGACCGTATACTCGTAGCATCGTCACTCCACCGCCCGTGGCAAAGGCAGTGCCCGTGGAATTGACAAGAAGAGCAGGGTATTCGTTGCGCTGAGAAGGATAGCACGCTTTTCTGTACCTCTCTTCGTTTGAACTTTCTGAGCGTGTTTTTAATCCAAACATATCATATCTATATATTTTTGGAATCAGAAACCGACAAGGAATAAGATGAAAGTGTTTCTAAATTGATTTCGAAAAAATATTTTGATAATAATTTTTATATATTTAATTTTCAGAGCTTGTTTTTAATCCGAATATAACATATTTATATGTTTTTGGAATCAGCAAATGATGGAGAATAAGAACGTAAATTTGGATCGTTTTATAATTTTTTATTTTTTTTTACAATTTTCAGATTTTTAATGACCAAAGTCATTAATTAATTTTTAAGCCACCAAGCTGAAATGCAATACCGAAGTCCGGGCTTCGTCGAAGAGTACTTGACCAAAATTTCAACCAATTTGGTTGAAAAATGAGGGCGTGACAGTGCCGCCTCAACTTTCACGAAAAGCCGGATATGACGTCATCAAAGACATTTATCAAAAAAATGAAAAAAACGTTCGGGGATTTCATACCCAGGAACTCTCATGTCAAAGATCGGTCCAGTAGTTTAGTCTGAATCGCTCTACACACACACACACACACACACACACACACACACACACACACACACACACACGCACGCACGCACGCACGCACATACACCACGACCCTCGTTTCGATTCCCCCTCGATGTTAAAATATTTAGTCAAAACTTGACTAAATATAAAAACAAGTCGCGTAAGGCGAAATTACTACATTTAGTCAAGCTGTGGAACTCACAGAATGAAATTGAACGTAGTCCGCCGCTAATGCAAAAGGCAGTGAAAGTGACGAGCCGTTTAGTCTGAATCGCTCTACACACACACACAGGCAGACAGACAGACACTGACAGACACACACACACACATACACCACGACCCTCGTCTCGATTCCCCCCTCTATGTTAAAACATTTAGTCAAAACTTGACTAAATGTAAAAAAGGAAAGCCCCTGCTTCTCAACGTGGGGTACGAAACACACACACTCACACAGATATCCTGAGGGCAAATGCTGTTCCAAGTACAAAGCGTCTGTTTGCATAATCGCCCCCAATAAGCATGCATGGACTCGGCCGTCAGCGAAGAGACGGGTCCATTTAGTTGAAAGTAGGTAGAGAGGGTAGAACAGTTCGCCGCGAACATAGCGTTGCCTACAACATGATGACTTTTTGTCTCTACGCGAACAGATCGGTAGCTCTAAGCAACGCACCCCTGCAGTAGACGGAAAACGCGACAGACAAGTACAGTAAACTACCTTGTATACGCCCAGTATCGAGTAAACGCCCACCTCCTACTTTGGGCCGAAAGCTGTGCATTGGGCCTACTACCTAGTAAACGCCCACCCCCAACTTTTGGATATATGATGTCACGAACATTATTTTGGAACATTTGTTTTTAGTGTTTGTTAATTTCCGCATGCGGTATACAGAGAATTCACCCTAATGACAAGATGCTTTTTATAAAGGCATACCGTTGATTTATACTCTCACCGTAATGCAGCTGAGAATTGAGATTTTAAAAGCTCTTCTAAAGTTGAAAATGATTTGATGGCTTGAAACAGTGCAAATGAACTGACTGCTTGTGTGCTTGTTTGTGATATTGTTCGGTGTTGTCTTACCCCAGTTCTATGAAGCAGAACTTTTCAGTTTTCACTTGAGTCACATAATTTGTTACCAACCAATAAAGCAATTGGATTTCTTTAATGATTTGCTTTTAGGTTTCGTTCACGAATTAGTGACTCAATCATAATTTTTTCTTTGTCCAGGAGATGTTTGAAGGTGTTAGTGTTTTGTGCACTTTTAATGACATCAGACAGTGTGATGATGCAACTCTGTTAGAAGACGAATGTTTCCGATTATAGGTTTTACTAAATTCAATAAAGCTTTTGATCGTATTATTCCTTGTTGCATCAGTGGTAGACTTCTTGAAGAATGATTCGACTTTGACATTATCAATACCCTGAAATTGTTTGTAAATCTGTAGCAAGTCACCTCTGAGCCTTCTTGATTTGAGTCGGGAGATCGAGTGTATACAGTCTTTCAACATATGTCATGTTTTTTAAAGCTTTTACCAGTTTTGTGGCTCTCCTTTGCAGCCTTTCAATGGCTGCAGATTGACGCTTCAGATATGGATGCCATTTGACGTTGTCATATTCTAAGTGTGGTTTAACCTTCGCCCGACCGGGTTATCGACTACACACGGAAGACATCGTGGGGCCGTGCGGACCCATGTTTCTCAAAGAAGGAAAAATATGCATACCATTCTGTAGACCCATGCTTTCCAAAGAAGCAAAAACGTGCATCCCCTTCCGTAGACGCCGTGGTTAACTTTCCGCGAGAAGTACTAAAATTAAATTATTAATTTAATTATAACCGTACGGACTAAAGCTTTTCAAAAAAGGAAAAACGTGAATACCCTTCTGTAGACGTCGTGGGGCCGTGTGGACCCACATTGTTATGTATTAATTTCGCTCCACGCGACTTGCTTATTAACTCCAAAATTAAACAGATCGTAGAAAATGATGTTTAGAGCCAATACCTGACGGTTTGTGACTTCTCTCCCTAGTTTTTACGTAAGGTCCTTCAGTTTTAGAAACATGGGTTCGCACGGCCCCACGATGTCTTCCATGTGTAGTCTAAATTTGACCTTTGTTTTTTTAATTACTTCTCGCTGATATTTAATGATCTTTTAAGACATAAAATATGAGCTTTTTAGGTGTCTGAGGCATTCTTAAAAGTTCATTAACAAATTGCAACTGGTTTAAGAGATATTTGCAATTAAACACCTTTCTGGGTCCACACGGACCCACGACGACCGGCGAAGGTTAACCAGTGCTTTATACAATTCTGTAAATTTGTCATTATCAAGATAGGAAAATGTTCTCTTTATTATGCCAAGAATTTAATTCGCTTTATTAATTATGTTTTGAATAATATTATGTTTGTTAAATCTCAGGTGTTCTACAAATGTTGCACCCAAATCTCTCTTCTCCTCACACTTCAGAACTGTTTTCATTTCATCATTCACCTTCATTATATAATCATGTCCAGGATTATTCTTGCCCACATGCAGGACGTTACACTTAGATACGTTAAAATACAAATTCCGTTTATCTGACCATACAGTAAGTTCTTGTCGATTTCAGACAAGCAGTACATAAAACAATCAACAAGAACTTACTGGATTTGTTTTTATACGCTAGGTATACACGTAATGGTCTCAGTGTGTATTCCTGAAAGAATAATCTAACACTGTTAACCTATGGTTTCAAAAAAACACATGGGATTACACATAGTTTAGTAAAACCTAACGGACATGAATTACAAACGTAGACATTCTTATACAATTCACATTCGCACGACTCCCTTATGGCATAAAATGCAATGCTTTCCGAAAAATATGATGAACAAAAGTGTCCTCTTATAAGAAAAAGAAATATGTCTTATACCCGGAGTCTCATGATAGGAAAAACCTCGGACATAAGAACGTTACAAAAATTCCCTGGACATTCTTATAAGCGGGTTCCACTGTAAATGGGATAAGGTTAAAACTGAAACATTCTGGCTTTAGCTTCAAAAACATGAGAGAAATCCTCAATGACAATAGTGCTATAACCGACCATAACTATAATGAACGCACACACGCAATTTGGGACCGATTCGTTCAGAAATAGCCGCGTGCATAGCGTCATCGCAATTGTTTCAGCCCCACACAGAAAGAATCACACATCAGATTCCGTGTGAAAAGCCTGGCTGGATCGTTGGTAAATTCACAAGATAAATCACACGCAAAAGAAGGACTCTTTCTGCGCATGCAAACTGTACTTACGGCAAACCGCTCCTGTGTCACAGAAAGCACCACTCCTGCACATGTCCCTCCGCAGTCCGCAGGTTAACCCAACCTCCAGCACTGTAGCATAAAATGAAGTGAAGCAATCAAATTTTAAGACGACCTTAGAAAACGAGGTCTTTAAATGGATTGATCCAATCTTTAATTAAGGGCAGACACCATAGTGAAAAAAAGTGATTTTTTTGTTCCCTGGTCATTTCCGTTTTCTTTCTGATTCTGGATTTTGAACCTCTTCTGGTTACTCTGATGTACTGATTTTAGATCAGAATTAATCATAAACGGTTAAAACGGCTAAATGAACAATGTATGTGTGTGCTATTGTGTATTGACCAAACACAAAACAGCAAAAAAATGCGTATGTTTGAGAGGTGACTGTGAGTCAAACACATCGTCAACGGTGGTCACGTTAGCATGACTGGATTGAGTTGTCTTTTCTTTGCTAAGTTCATACCGCGCGCGGACAACGGGAATTTCCGTTTACGGATTTAGCGCCGTTAGTAACAGCAACTGGAAGACATTCCAATGAGCCGAAGAGAACCGATGAAGATTCCGGTAGATTCCGTATGAACAATTTTCGCTACTGACCAATCGAATCGCGGATATTAAACTTCGTTTATGCTCGGTCTCGTTCGGTTCGGTTCGGCCTTTCCAGAATGCAGTATTCTTGATTTTCGCCAGATCTTGCCAAAGGCGATGTGAAATATCTACAGCTGCAATTTTGCTTGGATATCTTTGTGAAAACTTCAGTTTATCACACGTGTTACCCCAATTTCAGTGCTAGACACGCTAAGGATGATTATCGGGTAAAATCATATCAGTTGCAGAGGTTGGCGTGACAGAAGTTTAAAAAGAAAGTGCGAGTCGATAGTGTCGTCTGCTATTGCTACGAACGAATCGGAAGATCAAGTTTGTGCATTTTTCTTCGTCCAGAATGACAATTGGCTGAAAACTATGCTGCTTCCCTTGCAACAGCTGGGATGGAGCAAGAAATCACCATCGGTGGTGTACGTTTGAAGCACGTTTCCATGAGTGTTTTGAACTACGACTTATTTTAGAGTTGCGGAGCGGAATGCGTACGGCAATACGGACAACACGGAGTTCACCATTTATGGCAACGAGAAGGCAGACCCTATATCTTTTCTCGCAAAAAGAACAATCAATACAAAAATGACTTTGTTCAGCCATGGTGCAACACCATGCATCTCCTGCGAAATCTTTTGCAGTTGAATACAAGCCCAAGCAGAGCAGGGAAGATTAATTCCAAGCAGCTGATAAGCTGGTAGTAGGCAATTATTTTTTTCTTCTTTTGACACAAATGTAGAAGTGTATACATGTGTTTGGTTCTGTGTGCGGCTCTTGCTCTGTGTGTGTGTGTGCGTGCATGTGTGTGTGTGTGTGTGTGACTGTTATATGCTGAAGAACAAAATCTAAGTAACAACACCCTGATTGCAAACAAACTAAATAGGATGCAAAGTCTGTAATGTGCTGCTACTGTGAAGCTTGGTTGTCACAAGGTTTGTCGTGTTGGGGCAAAACATCTGTTCTTTCCTCATTTATTTTCTTGAGCATATTATATATTGCGTCTTCCTGTGATCACAGTTTTCTTGTGGCACAAACAAACATGCATTCACATGGCCCAGTGAGTGAGCATTGCTTGAGGTCATACTTCCCATGCAGACCAAATGGTTTTTGCATGCAATGTATGTGCAATAGCTGTAGACCAGACCAGCACTGCCTTTGCACCATTCACATGATTTTTCAACATCTTTTTGTTCACTGCTGGACTATCAGCACTGACATAAGCATGCGCCCAAATATCGTGTTATCACATTACAATACCTGTTTTTAAATGTGTGTTGGGGGGGGGGGGGGGTCATTGTTGGGTAAATGTGAATAGCAGTATTTGAGTTTGTCATAGACATATTGATTTTGAATTTATGTTGTCTCTACAGATGCAGAGGTGGAAGCTGGAGAGGAGCTTCCAAAGTACGGCTTTGCAAGGCAATTCACAGAAGTCAACCCAAATACTGTAGTATAAAAGGTAAAGGACACCGTTGTATGACTTCCTGATTATTCAAGTTGGGAACAAGTTGGGAATTATGGATGGGCATACTTTATGCAGCGTGCACATAACGGATGAGAGTTGATCATTGTGACCTTGGAACAGGTTTCTTGGTGCTTGCAGAACACTGGCTGTTGTTTTGTCAAATGTTGTTAAATTTAGTTTCCGTTTTTGGCTCACGTAAGTGTAGCCTATGCGATGCTAACTTTTGTCTGTTTGTGCGTGTGTATGTGTGTATGTGTGTGATAGAAACTTTAACATTTGACTGAACACCGAAATACTAATTTTACCTGGTTATTATCCAAGCAACAGGTTCAAAGTATTGAAGCAATGATCAACATTTCGTCGGCACGTATGTAGTTAAAATGTGTATCCAAAGAAAACGGGAGGTGGGGGGGCGGGGGTAAAAACAGGTGACTGGTTTGTGTCGTGTGTGGTATGTAGACCGGGTCAGGGGTCAAGGTTAAGTCAGATCGCGTGAAGCAGGGTTCCACACAACCCCAAAAGTCAAGGGTATTCATACCCTTTCAGGCTTTTTATACCCCTTCCAGATTTTTCACAGGGTATGATTGACAATCGGTGTATCCATGAAATGTCATTTTTTTCCCCATATGATTGCCTGTCTGGTAGTGATCACCTTTGCCATTTTGACGTTGTGACAATACATGTATATCATAGTGTATCAATGCATTCAAGTCTGCGCTGCTCTTGCTGCATCCCATAATGATACTGACTGATACTGACTCACTGCTGCTCTGGGTGCAACCGCCAAACGACAATTTTGTCTGTTTGGGGTCGGGGTTTTGTTCTTTCGTTTTGCGAGGCATTTTTTTGAGCAGACGACAGCACCGGATAGGCTAAAGCGAACAGTGCCATCGAGATGATCAGTAGAGCAGGCGGCCTGCGTGCTGTTGCTTGTAAACTAGCAAAGGCTATACCCTTTCAGTGTTTGACTCGTACGGGTTTTTTTTTACCTCTTTGGAAGAAAAGAGTTACGTATTTATACCTCTTCAGAGAGCATTTCGTACGTGATTTGGAGGGTCAAAGGGTATTATACCCTAAATTCTACGTGATGTGGAACCCTGCGTGAAGGATTGTGGTATAGATACAGTTCTCACCCAGCTGCAGTTCACCGATTCGGGGAAGACGATTTCACAGTGTTCGGTTTCGTAGCCCCAGAAAAATATATAAAGAAGATTTCCTACAGGTTGATCTGCACAGCGTGTTTCCAGTGTGTGCGCGAGGAAGCGCTGTCGAATGCGTAGTGTCGATCTGGCAGTCGTGTCCCCGAAAGTAGGCTACAGACAGACAGATCTAGATCTAGTGTCTCCCACTCTTGCACCGTGTCACCTATGCTTACTGTGTGTGTGTATGTGTGACGGAGTGAATGAGTTTGTGTTACTGTTTGTCGATTTCTTACGGGAGCCTTGAAGGCTTCGCCTTTTGTTCTTGTGGAACTAAGCAAGACTTGTTGTTTTGTCAGTGTCGTTTTGTTACATGTTTCGTGAACGTTTGTGTACAAAAAATACATTTTATTCACGTTTTGTGCATTTTCTCAAAACTATTTTTTTTGTCACTTCAAACGCCTAAGGCTTTTTTTCTAATAAACTTGCGTTGTTGAAACTTTGCATACATCTTGAGTGTGTTATTTTGCAGAAACTGATAGAGTGAATTGTTGAGAAACAAAAATTCTTGAGAAGTTATACCATTTTGGGGGGCGTTTTTTCATGAAATTCAACATCACTCACTTTCATCACTGATATCTATGACTTGAGATATCAAAAAAAGCCTCTATCAGTTCTTTCTTTCTTTATTTGGTGTTTAACGTCGTTTTCAACCATTCAAGGTTATATCGCGACGGAGGGAAGGGGGGCGATGGAATATAGCCACTTGTCAATTGTTTCTTGTTCACAGAAGCACTAATCAAAAATTTGCTCCAGGGGCTTGCAACGTAGTACAATTTATTACCTTATTGGGAGAATGCAAGTTTCCAGTACAAAGGACTTAACATTTCTTACATACTGCTTGACTAAACTTTTTACAAACATTGACTATATTCTATACAAGAAACACTTAACAAGGGTAAAAGGAGAAACAGAATCCGTTAGTCGCCTCTTACGACGTGCTGGGGAGCATCGGGTAAATTCTTTCTCGTCCCAACCAATATGGGACTCCCCCTAACCCGCGGGGGGCCCTCTATCAGTTTCTCGGCATTGTGCTAAAGTATAAATAACAAGCATCAAAACAAAATTTCATGCAGTTTTAAAAAAGCCTTTGGGTTTTAAAAAAGGGGCAGTTTGGCGGCCATCTTGGATTGCTACCATGGCAACCGATGGTCCAATTGTTTTTCTTTTTTTTTCAGGAGATGGACTGAGTACTTAAATTCTAAAACAGTTGTTTACCCAAGAGTTATGAAACAAAAATGATCACTTTTAACACCAGTGCCTCCCATTAAACGACAATACATTATTCAAGGATCGTGAACATAAAATATGCGTGAGGATGGTCTTCCAAGAAGAGCACAATTAATGCTCATCAGAAGTCTATTATACTAGAAGTAACTTACTACTATTACTAGCAGTCGACACGTGATGATACATAATTTTTTATATGCTCTTTGACCTTTCCTTGGGGATATCCCGTAATGGAAATGAAAAAGAGAGCTAACAGCACTCACGGCATCTGGTTTGGTTATCCGATGTAATGCTACACACAGCATCCTCAACGCACTGGTCCTGGCCCTCTTCGCAACGCTCTCCCAGTCGAGACTCTGATATTGGTACACAAGGAAAGGGAATATCTGTCACAGTCTCTTCTTGGGTTTATCTTAGAAAGTAATTCTGACAGTAGCATAATCTGTTGTTCTAGAGAGTGAGAGAGAAAGAGAGAACAAGTCGCGTAAGGCAAAAATACAACATTTAGTCAAGTAGCTGTCGAACTCACAGAATGAAACTGAACGCAATGCAACGCAGCAAGACCGTATACTCGTAGCATCGTCAGTCCACCGCTCATGGCAAAGGCAGTGAAATTGACAAGAAGAGCGGGGTAGTAGTTGCGCTGAGAAGGATAGCACGCTTTTCTGTACCTCTCTTCGTTTTCACTTTCTGAGCGTGTTTTCAATCCAAACATATCATATCTATATGTTTTTGGAATCAGGAACCGACAAGGAATAAGATGAAAGTGTTTTTAAATTGATTGCGAAAATTTAATTTTGATCATAATTTTTATATTTTTAATTTTCAGAGCTTGTTTTTAATCCAAATATAACATATTTATATGTTTTTGGAATCAGCAAATGATGGAGAATAAGATGAACGTAAATGTGGATCGTTTTATAAAAAATAATTTCTTTACAATTTTCAGATTTATAATGACCAAAGTCATAAATTAATTTTTAAGCCACCAAGCTGAAATGCAATACCAAAGTTCGGGCTTCGTCGGAGATTACTTGACCAAAATTTCAACCAATTTGGTTGAAAAATGAGAGCGTGACAGTGCCGCCTCAACTTTCACGAAAAGCCGGATATGACGTCATCAAAGACATTTATCAAAAAAATGAAAAAAACGTCTGAGGATATCATACCCAGGAACTCTCATGTCAAATTTCATAAAGATCGGTCTAGTAGTTTAGTCTGAATCGCTCTACACACACAGACAGACAGACAGACACACACTCACACACATACACCACGACCCTCGTCTCGATTCCCCCCTCAATGTTAAAACATTTAGTCAAAACTTGACTAAATGTAAAAAGAGAGAGAGAGAAAGAGAGAGAGTGTGTGTTTGTGTGTGTGTGTGTGTGTGTGTGTGTGTGTGTGTGTGTGTGACCTTCTGATATGGGCTTCCGGGGTTTCATAACCCTACACTGGACGGAAGAAAAGTTTTGAAGAACTAGCCTAAAAAGGTTCAAGACAAGAAGAGCAAATGCACGTACGAATCACATACATGATATGAAATAGATGCAAATTAACTGCTGATTTGGTTTCAAAAACGTTAAAAACAATAATTTCTTGCATACCGATCCCACTTTAACCTTGATATTTGGCCAGGATCAGCCGGACGATTTTATTATATGGTTGCGAAGTACAGGGCACAAAGTTGTATAATCTAGCAACAAAATTGCAGCTTCGTTTTTGAAAGATTATTTTGAAATTAGGAAAATCGAAAACAATATATGTATAGTTTAGTATGGTTTTTGGTGAATTAGGCAAGTTCCCATTATATTTTCAAGTTAAAAATAGAATGTTCAGGTTATGGTTTCAATTGGTGGACTGTTATAATAGTTATACGTTTTCAAATGTATTGTACGGTTTGTTTTTTGTATATCGTCTTTATGTAAATAGCATACAAATACAAAGCACCCTATTTAAAACATATTGGAATAATTTGAATACTTTGGGTATTTGGCATAAACAGGTTAATTTACAATGTTTCGAAAATGAATTTAAATTCAAAACGTTGCAATGCCTAAAAGATCAATATATACAGTCGTTGTTATTGGAATTAAATGTAAAACAAAATTTAATAATAGAATGTTCAAAGATACATTCACATTTGAAAAGTATTTAAATTTTACCCCAGAACCTAGCACCTTTTTTTACTCTTCAGAATACTAAATCATAAATTGTCAATTAAAAAATATAGAATAGAACGTGTGACCGGTTTTTCTTTTTTTTTCCTTACACCTGTTCCTTTGTCCCGTTGTGCTCTCACACCACCCCGTCCCTGCACTCGCTGCTCCAACCACCTCTGAATTTCGTTCCGCTGCCAGACTTGTCGATTTTACAGACGCTTCAGGGGGGATGTCGGGTCGCTGCGGTAGGCTACCCTCGGAAGATGACACTGCACTTCTGCTGAGTCATTTCGACGGTGTTCAGTAGTGGGTCTGTCCCGAGCTAACGAACGCAGCCCACCACCTACTATGCCCCCTACAAACGACATTGACTTCAAGTCGCGGAGCCAGACTGAGTGAGCGTCCCCTCCAGAGAGCAGACCGCCACCACGTCCCTCCGTCGACCCCCCAGAACGTCACACGTTGAAGACTGACAGCAGAACTATTAATCAGGGAAGGATGGAACAGGAACACTGAGACCAAGGTCACCATGAGAGCTCCGGGCATGAAGGGCCACAAGAGCAAGGACAATTTATATTTTGGATGATTAATGAGATGAGGATGATTATAATGATGATGCTTTGGATTTCCAATTTGGTTTGAGACTACGTGACAGGGCAGCACTCTACACTTACTGTCATAATATATTCTGGCGTCCACCAGGCCCGAGAACTGATGCACCTGCGGTGTTGGTCATGTATACAGAACCTGAGCACCCTAAAAGTCGCATTCGTTAAGTGAATGACACTCGGCTGTGTGATCCCAGCCTTCCCATGAGAACTATAGCACTTCCACTCTGGGTAGGAGCCGACCGTAGCCCGAAAAACCCACATGACCCTGATGGGATTCGAACCCACGACCTCCCGGCCCACAGCCCGATGCGCTAACCACTGCGCTACGGGGGCCGGTGACCGTTGGTTATTTGTCCAGTTTGACCTATTTATGTTTAGCAATTATTGAGTGTTGTGTCTTGGAATTATATTCTTATTGTTGTTGTTTTAATTGTTATTCGTTTTTCAAATTCCTTGCATTACTTTGCCTTGGATATGTCGGGAGGTCATCACACTCCAGTAAGTATGTGAATTTTATAAGCTCTAGCACAAGAAAATAAACCCGTGCGTGGATTCTACCCCAAGCTAACTCCAGGTCTCCGCTAGCCGCCAGCAGACAGCTGTCTGCATTTACTTGACAACCCCCCCCCCACCCCCCCCTTCTTTCCGTTTGATTGCTACCTTTTTATCCTTATTTTCTAATTTGTTTTTTCTTAATTTCCTTTTTTCATACAAAACCGGGGTTTCCCCGTTTTACATGCCTCTAATGGCGTTGCTGAGATGGCATACAACTTACATTTCTCTAAAAATAAACTCGTGCCAAAAAGTTAAGCATCCCTGATATAGAGTCTTAAAAGCAATGTTAAGAACGTCATCACAATGTACTGAACTGCTAGAATAACATTATTGATGTTTTAAGTATTCGAGCATTGTCCTGTGTTACTTACCCACATTTGTTTGAGGACATGATCTCACAACAAATTGTTTATTATACACTGCTCAAAATAAGTCAAGGACCAAAAATCCAAACACAAATTACGCAAAAACCGATCAACCAAAAACATGGAACTTGTAATATGTTGTGGTCAAATCATTCAGCAACAATAACGCCAAAGTGCATTGAATTCCATTTATAAACAATTGAGTTACTGTCTCTTAAGTGAAGGGGGGGTCAAAATCAAAAGTCGCAAGTCTTTGCAGATTGTCAATTCCAATGTTTCACCGGTTCCCAAAGTTCAATAATGAGTATAACCCCCACGATTCTGGCGGCACTCGTTGCAGCGACCCCTTATTGAGTGGACAATGTTTGCCAGATCAGCCTGGGGGATGGCCTGCCATTCTTGCTGAAAAAGAACGAGCAGCTGTTGAAGGTTTGCAGGTGGAGCATGATTCTCGCGAACACGACGGCCCAACATCTCCCACGCATGCTCGATAGGGTTCATGTCAAGACTGTTGGCTGGCCAATCCATCCTGTTGATCTGTACTTGCTGCAGGAAGGCGTCCACAAGCCGTGCTCGATGTGGGGGAGCATTATCGTCCTGTAGCGTTGCATGGGGCCCAATCTGACGCAGCATGGGCAGGACTTGGGGCCTAAGGATCTGGTCCCTGTAGACAAGGGCATTCAAGTTGCTCCGTACATGGTACAGTGGGGTCCTGTGGTGCTCGCTGATCCCAGCCCACACCATCACTGACCCTCCCCGGTAGGCTCTTCTCTCCCTCACGCATGCAGGGATCATGCGTTCTCCTGGACGCCTCCAGACCCTGGTCCTACCATCATCATGCTCCAGACTGAATCGCGATTCATCGGAAAACAGTACCTGGGCCCACTGCTGTCGATTCCATCTCAAATGGCGGGTGGACCAGGCCAGTCTTGCCATCATGTGACGTGGCGTCAGTAAAATGCGGCCAAGTTGACGCCTTGCGTGCAGCGTCTGGTCATGAAGGCGGTTGCGGACGGTCTGCTCGTTGATGTCAGTGTTGGTTGCCACCCCAAGCCTTCGTCTGATGGTGCTGGCAGTGGTCGTCCTGGTCTGCAACGCCTGGCGTGTGATGTAGCGGTCTTGACGTTGTGTGGTGCTTCGAGGGCGCCCAGACCAGGGTCTAGTTTCCACACTTCCAGTGGCCAGAAAGCGCTGCCGCAGCCTCACGATGATGGAATGGGAGCAGCCAAGTCTTGCAGCAATCTCTCGGAGCCGGATGCCCTCTTGAATCCAGGCTAGAGCTCGTCCGCGGTCGACAAGGTTCAGATGAAGTCTTGGGGGCATGGTTGTTTGGTGGCCTGCTGTGATTTTGCCTAGGCTTATAAAGCATTTCTGGTGATGACAGTTCACTCTCAGAGGACCAATGGTTCACGTGAAAAAGATTGATTGGGGCAAAATCACCTGTGCTGAGCTCTGCAGGAGGGTTACTTTCACGTGCGTTTTTCGCAATATTGCGGATTCTTTGCTCGCCTGCACAGAGAAACAGGCAAAGTCTGAATACCGGTTTTTGCTGTCAAAGCAAAGGCAGGAAAGCTGTCAAGACGACCACAAAGCGTAGAGGGTGATTGTCGCCGATTTGTGTGATTTTTGCACAATCAACGTTGGGATCGAAAAATGGCTTTAGGTCCTTAACTTATTTTGGGCAGTGTACATGGTGCATGATCGTTCTATTTTACTCCTCAAATAGTCTTCTTCAGGTGTAATAATTGTATTGTTGATTTGTTCCTTTCCAAAGTAGTCTTCAATATTTATTCAAATGTTCTTTGTGAAAAGTCTGATATATTCAAGCATACTCTACTTTGCAAATTCTTGTCATTAAGCACTTCAATCTTAAACAACTCAGAGAAAACAATACTTATAATTTTGGAATTATTTTTACTGATTTTTTGTAGGGCAGACTCAACCCCTACCGACAATAACAGGACAAAAGCTAGGTTGTGTACAGATTTACTGATATATTATAATCTCGGACTGAGAACAGCATGTACATCATTTCATTCCTTTTTAAAATTCTAAGAAACCTGCCCCAACAACGTGACAAGTACATACTGCAAGTGCCGTTTATGCAATCTGCTCTTGTGTTGCACAATTCGGTGTTGTTTGCACACGAGCGGCCACTGTTTATCACTGAAAGAGAAACACACAAGATGACCATTAAATCATGTTTAGAAACTACGTGTGAAGCGTAATGAGACATTTATTCTCGTCGTATGGCCGATGGAACTCTGAAATGCACACGGAGAAAAATCAACAGACAATTGAACAAACTGATTTGACACGATCTTTGACGTACATCTTTTGTCAATTTGAAGCTGTCGTTCGTCTTCGATACTAGATCTACTAACGTCCGAGACTGTGACGATGTGTTCACATGATTTTCAAGTCAGATAAAAGAAAACAAGAAGGGCAAAGCCCATACGACTCACATGCTTGACCTTGACCTTTACATAGCAATGACATCATACACTAAGAACTGCTTTACACATTTTTCCTACCAAAATACATGTGACCTTGACCCAAGGTCAAGGTCATCCAAGGTCATGCAACACAAAGCTGTTAATTCAAGACATAGGAAGTACAATGGTGCTTATTGGCTCTTTCTACCATGAGATATGGTCACTTTTAGTGGTTCACTACCTTATTTTGGTCACATTTCATAAGGGTCAAAGTGACCTTGACCTTGATCATATGTGACCAAATGTGTCTCATGATGAAAGCATAACATGTGCCCCACATAATTTTTAAGTTTGAAACAGTTATCTTCCATAGTTCAGGGTCAAGGTCACTTCAAAATATGTATACAATCCAACTTTGAAGAGCTCCTGTGACCTTGACCTTGAAGCAAGGTAAACCAAACTGGTATCAAAAGATGGGGCTTACTTTGCCCTATATATCATATATAGGTGAGGTATTGAATCTCAAAAACTTCAGAGAAAATGGGAAAAATGTGAAAAATAGCTGTTTTTTAGACAACATTTATGGCCCCTGCGACCTTGACCTTGAAGCAAAGTCAAGATGCTATGTATGATTTTTGGGGCCTTGTCATCATACACCATCTTGCCAAATTTGGTACTGATAGACTGAATAGTGTCCAAGAAATATCCAACGTTAAAGTTTTCCGGACGGACGTCCGGACGGACGGACGGACGGACGACTCGGGTGAGTACATAGACTCACTTTTGCTTCGCATGTGAGTCAAAAATCCAGTTAATGTTAAGGTGCCAAGAAGTTCTGTGCTATGACAAACAAGCGAATGTTTTAGTTGTTTTGTTTTAATTTAAGGGCAGAGGTGGCACGGAATTTTGATCCAAAATAGTACCATGATGTGATTTGGGTTTTCAGCATATTTAGGTACTTTGAACACCCTAGAATAACTGCATGTTGTTTATATTGTCAATTGCATCCTCTTTTTTTCAATAAAGTGATGATTTGCAAAGTGAGTGAATGCTAAAAATCGGCAAACTTTGTGAAAAATCGATTTTGTCACGGCAGAGCAGCAGCAACATATTGATCAGTTTGTCAGATTTATTGCATGCACCGTACTCAGCGGGAATTCCCGGTTTTTTTGACGATGTCACAGTCATGAAAATAAAGTCTGTTTATACCGCTCAACGGACACAATACAGAGCTAGCGAAGGATACTTTCACAGGCAAAATGTTCCATGTTTGGAAAAGTGACCTTCACCTTTTAAAATCTATTCGCTGATTGGTCATTACCACATCATATCCGCATAAACACGCGAACGTTATTTCGAATCGGTTCGACGTCTCAGACAGCAATGTTTCTCTCAACTCGGCCTCTAAAAGATAAATTCGGCGGGTATCCATCATGCAAGAGGCAGAGGAAGTTACAAATTGCGGCAGATCGAGCAGCGAAGAAGAATAAGCTAGCGGTCGGTGTGAATGTTGAGTCCGCGATGTCTGAATAACAGGTAGGACGTCAAGCCTTGTCCCAGTTACACCCTAACTACTGCTAATCGAACTTCGGACC
This sequence comes from Littorina saxatilis, assembly GCF_037325665.1. Taxonomy (NCBI): domain Eukaryota; kingdom Metazoa; phylum Mollusca; class Gastropoda; order Littorinimorpha; family Littorinidae; genus Littorina; species Littorina saxatilis. The sequence goes on from NC_090254.1 coordinate 13,955,816, forward strand.
CATCTTCCACTCATGTATCTAATTCTTGGTGAGAAAATGATATTTTGACTTTATAAGATGTTTGATGGGTTGTTGACAGACCAGCTTTTTTGTCGGTCCGAGGGGGAGCATATCGTCTTTTGTTTCATATTTATTGACCAAGGCCGAAGGCCGCGGTCATTAAATATGAAACAAAAGTCGATATGCCCCCCCAGGACCGACAAAAAAGCTGGTCTGGCAACAAACCATCAAACATCGTTTTTGTCATCATTTTGGTGGTACAACATTGAGTGCAAAATCAACACAGGGAGCCATGGTTTGAAACGCGAGTTCTGTTATCATAATGCATGTTCGGGGCCCCAGCACGTTGTTCAAAGCTGGCGTGCGAAAGCAACTTACTGTGTGTGATTTGAGTTTATAATGTTGAGACAAGTATGTCAGGTTTGAGGATGCGAAGTTCTGTAGGTTCCGACTACAGAGTGGTGACCAGTGGTGTGTGAAACCAACAGTAAGCGCCTTTGAGACGATAGTGCCCTCATGTTGCATTCGAGCGATGGGATTGTCGTATTTCAAACGAGGTGATTTGCTTGCACAGTCAGCGTTGACCATCTCACAACAGATCTGTTATGTGGATTATCGTGCGACGTTCGAGTCGGGGGCAAGGAATCGCAGGAAGCAAAGATGAGTCTTTTTCCATTGTCACCTTTCTTTCCGGTTGTTGGTGCATATAATATTGTGCGGACAAAATGATGCGACGGCGAGTGTTTTTTGCCTCCAAGATTTTGTGGTGTGGGTATTGTTTTGCTCGTTTCATACCCACACCAAAACCTGAAACACACCCCACCCCACCCTCCCCCTCCCTCACAATCAGTTCATGAACACAAACACTGACACACACAAATTAATGATCAAGTTACCCCCCCCCCCCCAACCCTTCACTTGCACACCTGCAACGCAGACGATCATATTATTGATTAAATATTCATGTAGGTCAGTGTTGGGTTTTTTGTTCTTGTTTGTGTTATTGCAGAATCGGTTTTCTCTTATTGCTACTGACACGTGTCTCTTCATTACATTTCACCATCGCCCTACCTCCCTGCCCCTCTCGGTATTCCACCCCTCGGTTTTCAGTGGTAAATATTAGTAATTGAATATTGAAGCTACGTTGAGTCAAAGGTCACAGAAGATTTGCATCGTGCAGCACTGCACGAATTGGGTCAAAGGACACAAACGATTTGCGTCGTGCCGCGAAGGAAAGATAATCGCGATCTTGTTTCTCATTGCCTCTCTGTTTTTCATTAGACTTGTCATTCTGCTTGCTCGGCTTTGTCAGATGTCTTCATTTCTTGTTGCTATGTTCTTTGCTTTTTTATTATTATTTTTTTTATTTGCGCTTAGTTTATCGATACAACGTCTTGTGCACGTGTCAAAATGTGTGTGTCATTGGTTTGACTTAAACTTGACGTTCGTGTTTCTCCAGAGATACACGCACTCCATGACTTTGTGAGAAGATAAAACATATCGATAGGTTTCATTTGTTTGCGATAAAGCATAAATGTATGACCTTTGATGAGGTAGTTTTGTTTTTTGTTTACATTTGCCAGTTTGCCAGTTCGTATTTGGAACTTGGCGAAGCAGTGTCGTCTGTTTAGGTCTGGGGAAACGCCAATGAAAAGAGCCGAAGAATCCTCGAGCGTTTCTATTGGGTTTGCTTTTGATTATCCATGTAATAGGGCTTCCTGCAACTATGGTAACCGGGGATTTATTCCCCGGGGAACATGAGATTTATTTCCCAGGTGCTTGTGAATGAAAACTCGTGAAAATGATGACAAAGATATTTGCTTCGTTGCAAAATCCAACTTTTCTCATTCAAGGAACGCAACAACTGATCGGTGCATGTTCGAGTGACTCGAATATTGGGCTAAAATCTGTCGGATTTCATCCCGAATCTATTTTACCAATAGGAACTTGATATTCTGTTCTCCCTCTAGATCATTGAATCCCTTGAACTTGTCAGGGAAGCATTCTGTCTAGAGTTTATTTTGGCAGAAGCTCGACTGACGTCCTACCTATAGCTGCATGAGTTTTGGAAAAAAATAATGCTTACTTCGAAGCAATTTCCGATCAAAACTCGACCAGTTTTTGTGTGATGGAAACAAGAATTAGCAGAAACCATATGCCTGCTCCTGCGATAAAACTGAGAACATCGAGAGTTGCAAATAAAATTCCAAACGCCTTATTTCCAGCTGATCATAATCACTGTACTTGATGTTTTATTGAGTGTAGCATCAGTCTAATGTCCATAAGTGCAACTTTGGACTGATAGGGGATTGTGAAGAGTACTTGGAGTATGGGAAAATGTCAGTGAAAAGTACCCGAATGCACACAATCATACTCTTGGTTTGTCAATCTGTCTTCACTGTGCGCAGCAAAACACTTCAAAAACTTTCAAATGCAATTTCCTCAGAATGTGAATGATTTTCAAGGACGGTAACCACACGATGATGGTCTTCATTTCCCATCTACTTGTGGTAGACTACTAATTTTTCCCCCCAATCATTGTTAATGAATTATCCCAGTAGTTACAGGAGCGCTTTTTAAAAAAAAACATTACCAATATTTTATTTTATGAATTAGAATGAAAGCCTGACAGCATTTTCATGCAAAAATATAATGTTGCCCAATATTTTTTCCTGACTAAGAACTAAGGCTGATATTCATTAAAAAAACAAGAAGGGCAAAGCCCATACGACTCACATGCTTTACACATTTTTCCTACCAAAATACATGTGACCTTGACCCAAGGTCAAGGTCATCCAAGGTCATGCAACACAAAGCTGTTAATTCAAGACATAGGAAGTACAATGGTGCTTATTGGCTCTTTCTACCATGAGATATGGTCACTTTTAGTGGTTCACTACCTTATTTTGGTCACATTTCATAAGGGTCAAAGTGACCTTGACCTTGATCATATGTGACCGAATGTGTCTCATGATGAAAGCATAACATGTGCCCCACATAATTTTTAAGTTTGAAACAGTTATCTTCCATAGTTCAGGGTCAAGGTCACTTCAAAATATGCATACAATCCAACTTTGAAGAGCTCCTGTGACCTTGACCTTGAAGCAAGGTAAACCAAACTGGTATCAAAAGATGGGGCTTACTTTGCCCTATATATCATATATAGGTGAGGTATTGAATCTCAAAAACTTCCGAGAACAAGAAGAGCAAACGCTCGATCGAGTCACTTTCGCAGTTCTGAATATTATATGAGGCATCAGATGGACAGGAAGAAATTGCTATTCACAACACAATGAGTCACGTTCACATAAAATTTGAGCCCGGTCACTTTTATAGTTTCCGAGAAAAGCCCAACGTTAAGTTGTGTGTTGCCGAACAGAAAAGGCTAGTTATCTCCCTTGTTTTTCTGATAACGTTCGTAAAAGGCTACAGATGTAAATACTTTGATGTAAAGAATAATCCTACAAAGTTTCAATCACATCCGATGAACTTTGTCAAAGATATAAAATGTCTAATTTTTCCTTTGACGCTGACCTGTGACCTTGAAAAAGGTCAAAGGTCAACGAAACCATCGTTAAAGTGTAGAGGTCATTGGAGGTCACGACTAAACAAAATATGAGCCCGATCGCTTTGATAGTTTCCGAGAAAAGTCCAACGTTAAGGTGGTGTCTACGGACGGCCGGCCGGACGGCCGGCCGGACAGACTAACACTGACCGATTACATAGAGTCACTTTTTCTCAAGTGACTCAAAAAGGGAAAAATGTGAAAAATAGCTGTTTTTTAGACAACATTTATGGCCCCTGCGACCTTGACCTTGAAGCAAGGTCAAGATGCTATGTATGTTTTTTGGGGCCTTGTCATCATACACCATCTTGCCAAATTTGGTACTGATAGACTGAATAGTGTCCAAGAAATATCCAACGTTTAAGTTTTCCGGACGGACGGACGCCGGGACGGACGGACGGACGGACGGACGACTCGGGTGAGTACATAGACTCACTTTTGCTTCGCATGTGAGTCAAAAAAGGAAACTGGATCACACAGGTTCACGATGGCTCAGGGGCAAGATAAACCATGCAAAAATAAATTCTTTCAAAATTGCTCGCTCTTTATGAAGGGCACCTAGGATGTTTTCAAGCGGTGAGTGTTCAAATGTAAGGGTGTTTGTACTGTGTGTAAAAGCCTGACAGTGTATGTGATGGTTTACGGGAGGCTGACTGTGCCTTTAACGTGACAAAATAATGAAAGGTGTATTTTATCATAAAAGGGATAATCCTCATTAAAATTAGGAGGTTTTACATTTGTTTCTTCTTCATTCAATGTCTTATAATATATTATATTCTTTTCAAGGATTACCAAATTTTGATAACCAAAGTTTGTTTCTTTTCTTGTGTTGACTTACCTGAACAATAACTATCATTCATTAGCTTATTGTTTGGCTTTTCTATCCAATCAATAAGTTGCAACATGATCTTTCTAAGCTGGAAAGTTATTGATGTAAAATCGACACATGCCATTCCATATTTTTAATCTATAAATCCATTATCAGCGAAAGGGGAAAGCGGTTCTCGCACTGAATTACGCGTGGTTTAATTGTGAATTAAATTATTGTTAGCCATGTAAGCCTCTTTTTTCAGGAAGCACTGCAATCACTGTTCTTTGCCGAAAAAAACCTGCTTATTTCTCATTTGATTTTTGTGCATTTGGCAACAGATTTCGATTTTATTCCCGTCTCACAAACGACGAGCGAACGAGCAGTGTCATTTAATGTATATTTTCTTCTGAGAGAAAATCATCCTCGAGTTTTATATCCTCGTGGAAAAGCTATTTGTGATTTAGTTATGGCCTTGATGGTGTGCTCTGTCTTTGCAGAAGACACCGACAGAGAACGTAAATGTAAATATGCTCTGCACGTTGCAATGTGAGAACAAACACATTTTTGTCACAGACACATTTTAACTCACAACATTTGTAAACCTTGATGTCGCAAATTGCTTCGTCCACACATTCCCGCGCTTCAAAGCAGTGCTTTCCAATTGCAAGTTCTGCAAAACAAACACACACGCACATATACACATGCACTCACACAATGCTCGCGCACACATGCACACACACACACACACACAGGCGCAAACACACGCACTCACACACACACATGCACACGCACTCACACACACACACGCGCGCGCACATACACACGCACACACAAACACACACCCGCGCACATACACACACAGGCGCACACACGCACACGCACACACATATCAAACTGAGTGTCTACCAGACGGCAAAATCAACAACAAAAAGAGAGAAAACAAAACTTGACTAAATATAAAAAGGAGAGTCACACTACGTTTTTCTCGTGAATATCGAACCGAGTTACGGACTGCCCTAAATCATTCACTGAAGCAACAGACACTGACAGACCCTTGTTGCACTACGGCTTAGGACAAGCAAAGGTACAAGACACCGGTTTCAAGAAATACAAATCACCTGTGTCTTTACCCCCCATATATGTTAAAGACTCATCCCTCAGCGGTCGAAGAAATCAAAGAAAACAAGAAATTCCTTCGAGGTAGGAAAAACACCCCCGTTGGTCAAAGGGAAATAACCATTCTCACTGCACCCATTCTCACTGCCACCAACTGAGAAGGTTATTTCCCTTTGACCATGAATATGTTTCTCTATAAGTCCTTGTAGAATCTTAATCCACCAATAACTCCCTAACCGTGTGTGTGACTGGTCCCAATTTTAGTAAGGACCGTCTCAGAACCTGTTCACCAAGTTTGGTGACGATCGGTCCGTTCATTCTTGAGATCTATATGCGAACACAAACACACAAACACATCGAGCGAAACCTATACACACCCCTACACCAGGGGTGTAAAAACAAAAGAAGTTGATCATGGGAGCCTGGAATGTCCGGACACTACTAGACAGAGCGAGCACAAACCCACCCGAGAGAAGAACAGCACTTGTTGCCAGGGAACTCCAGCGATATAGGATCGACATCGCTGCACTTAGTGAAACCAGGCTTGCCGACGAAGGCTCTTTAAAAGAGGAAGGAGGCGGATACACTTTCTTCTAGAAGGGAAAGCCTCAAGCTGAGGATAGGATCCATTGAGTAGGTTTTGCCATCAGGACAGCACTGCTTAAAAGCATACCTGCTCTCCCTGTCGGCATCAACCAACGCCTTATGACTTTACGCATCCCCCTCAACAAGTCCAGATACCTCATCATCATAAGTGCCTACGCACCCACCATCACAAGCTCTAATGACGTCAACAAACAGTTTTATGAACTTTTTGACCAGGCCATCAAGACAACCCCTTTGAGTGACAAGCTTGTCATTCTTGGAGACTTGGTTTAAACATAAGTTTATTTTAACAAAGGTTACAATCATGACATGTATACAAAGTTCACAGAAACAGCAACAAGCTAGAAGCTTATAGTGGTGTTCCTGCATGACAGTACAACATAAGGCGGTAACGGCTGAACAATTTGTCTAAATAAACCAAATCTATTAATAACGTAATAAACGTTGCATAATGATTATAAAGAAAGACAGTAAAAGGAAGGAGGGGGGAAAGAAGATGAATAAAAGAAGAGGGATGGGTAGGAGATGTGCAGAAGTTAAAGTTGTTGTCCGGCTTGTAGAGCATTTATTCTGGTTTGCCCAAAGCGGCCTGAACGTTCAATGAACGAGTGTACGGTGGAAAAGATTTTCCTGTTCAAATCTAAAGAATACTGTCTGTCTCCGTTTAAAATGTGGGGGAGGTGAATTGTGTGATTAGGGAGGGTATGTATAGTTTCTTGACGTGCTTCGCGATAATTTGGACAATCGAGTATGAAGTGTTTTACGGATTCGGTCGGGAATCCGCAGTCACAAGATGCATCTGTAGCAACGTGACGTCTCACTAGATCGTTATTAAGATCACTTATATATAACCTGAGCTTACAGTGAATTATTTGTGACATGCGATCTCCAGAATAAAAATAACACGGCGGACTTAAATCGTTTTTTGACAAAAAGTGCTTAAATTCACTTAGGGAGTCACTAAGTTTTATATAGTCTGGTAAAGAATTCCAGAGTTGTGTAGTAGATGGGAGAAATGAGTTTCTGTATAATTCAGATTTAAACGATGGAACTTTCTTGTCTAGAGGTCTGCGCCGGTGATATGGGTTATTAGTTGATATCAATGGTGGCAATATCGCAAATAAGTAGTTTGGCACCTTGCGGTGAACGATCTTGTGAAATAATATCAATTTATGACGTTTACGCCTCTCTAGTAATGAAATAAAGCCTGACTCATCGTACAATTTTTGATGGCTTGTACCGCGGACTGCTCCAACAATGGTTCGAATTGCATCTAAGTGAATACTTTCGAGCTCGGTGGCTAACTCCTTAGGGCAGTTATCCCAGAGAACATCGGCATAATCAAAATGTGGCAATATGAAGGATTTGTACATTATTTCTAAAGCTTTTCTGTCTAGTCTATATTTATAAGATCGTAAGCAAGCTACTAGTGTACGGCATTTTGCTATAACAGATTTAATATGTAACTCCCACTTACCGTTATTCATAATAATAATACCAAGATGTTTATGACTTTCAGTTTCCTGTAAAATTGTGCCACCGAAGTTTAAAGGGATGTAATCTGGATTTCTTTTCCTGCCTTGAGTCGCCTTGTGGTGAGATATGTGCGCGTTATAAATTCTCGTATTATTATTATTATTATATTCAGAAGTTTTGTTTTACTTTGATTACATTTAACTTTCCACTGTCTAGCCCACTGGTCGATTTTATCAAGATCTGAGTTAAAAATATCTGTTCGCATCTGAGAATTTTCCAGGCTTAAATACATACTTGTATCGTCGGCAAACAGTTTAATAATGGATTCAACGTTATCAACTATGTCGTTAATGTAAACAAGAACAAGTCGCGTAAGGCGAAAATACAACATTTAGTCAAGTAGCTGTCGAACTCACAGAATGAAACTGAACGCAATGCCATTTTTCAGCAAGACCGTATACTCGTAGCATCGTCAGTCCACCGCTCATGGCAAAGACAGTGAAATTGACAAGAAGAGCGGGGTAGTAGTTGCGCTGAGAAGGATACCAGTAATAGCACGCTTTTCTGTACCTCTCTTCGTTTTAACTTTCTGAGCGTGTGTTAATCCAAACATATCATATCTATATGTTTTTGGAATCAGGAACCGACAAGGAATAAGATGAAAGTGTTTTTAAATTGATTTGGACAATTTAATTTTGATAATAATCTTTTTATTTTTAATTTTCAGAGCTTGTTTTTAATCCAAATATAACATATTTATATGTTTTTGGAATCAGAAAATGGTGGAGAATAAGATGAACGTACATTTGGATCGTTTTATAAAAAAAATTATTTTTTTACAATTTTAAGATTTTTAATGACCAAAGTCATTAATTAATTTTTAAGCCACCAAGCTGAAATGCAATACCGAAGTCCGGGCTTCGTCGAAGATTACTTGAGCAAAATTTCAACCAATTTGGTTGAAAAATGAGAGCGTGACAGTGCCGCCTCAACTTTCACGAAAAGCCGGATATGACGTCATCAAAGACATTTATCCAAAAAAAGAAAAACACGTTCGGGGATATCAATCCCAGGAACTTTCATGGAAAATTTTATAAAGATCGGTCCAGTAGTTTGGTCTGAATCGCTCTACACACACGCACGCACGCACGCACGCACGCACACACACACATACACCACGACCCTCGTTTCGATTCCCCCTCTATGTTAAAACATTTAGTCAAAACTTGACTAAATGTAAAAAGCAGATGTCCAGATACCTTATCATCATAAGTGCCTACGCACCCACCATCACAAGCTCTGATGACGTCAACAAACAGTTTTATGAACTTTTTGACCAGGTCATCAAGACAACCCCTTTGAGTGACAAGCTTGTCATTCTTGGAGACTTCAATGCAAGAGTAGGAAGAGATCACAGCAGCTGGGAAGGAGTGCTTGGGAGACACGGAGTAGGCAAGATAAACGACAACGGCCGGCTCTTCCTCAGCAAATGCGCAGAATACAGTCTATGCATCACCAACACCTTGTTCAGGATGGCAGATAAGTACAAGACCATCTGGATGCACCCGAGGTCGAAACACTGGCACATGATCGACTTTGTCATTGTGCGTCAGCGGGACATGAGGGACGTCCGGGTGACCCGCGCCATGAGAGGCGCTGAATGCTGGACAGACCACAGACTGGTCAGGGCTACAATGAACCTGCACATCCCACCGCCACACGGAAACCGACCCAAGACTGTCAGGGCGTCCTACAACACAAAGAGACTGAAGAACTAACTCCACCTTGACCTATTCCAATGCATATTGGACGAGAAGTTTCACGATAATACTACCTTTTCTGGGGACAGCATCCAAAAGTGAACCAAATTCAAGGACATCCTCAGTGAGACTGCCAAGGCGGCATTGGGGCCGAAAGTGAGAACACATCAAGACTGGTTTGATGAGAACAATGAGTCTATACAGGCAGCTTTAGACACCTAGAACAAAGCCTACACAGAATAGCAGAATGACCCCTCGTCTGTCTCCAAGAGAGAGAAGTTCAAGAAGCTCCAGGCTAAAGTCCAATCTGATTTCAGAGACATGCAGGACGAGTGGTGGCAGAGATACGCCGACTTCAACCTCGCCAAGAAGTTTTTCACCTCCCTGAAGACAGTATACGGCCCTTCAAGATCGGGCTGCTCTCCACTTATGTCTTCAGACGGCACAACCCTGATCAAAGACAAGGTGGGATTAAGAGATCGCTGGGCACAGCATTTCAACAATCTGCTAAACAGACCCTCCACTGTAGACCCTGCGGCGCTGAGCCAAATCCCACAGCAGACTATCCAGGAAGAGCTTGACTTGCCACCCTCCATCGTCGACATCAAGAAAGCCATCCTCCAGACTAACTCAGGCAGAGCATCAGGAAAGGACGGTATCCCTGCTGAAATATACTAGGCAGCAGGCCCCAACGCCCTCGAGGCCTTTCAAATTCATGATGTACTGCAGAACCATATGGGAATGGAGAAAATGCCAGACGACTTCCTTGATCGTTTCTCTCTACAAAAACAATGGAAGCAAAGCAGACTGCGGAAACTACAGGGGCATCTTACTCCTCTCCATTGCTGGAAAGATCTTCGCCCGAGTCATCCTCAACAGACTTATTGCTGTCTCCGAAAAAAACTCCCTGAGGCACAGTGTGGCTTCAGGCCAGGTAGAAGTACCACTGACATGATATTTGCCGTCTGAGTTCAGACAAATACAAGAGAAATGCATTGAGCAACATATGCCTCTCTACTCTGTCTTCATTGACCTCACAAAAGCCTTCGACACAGTCAACAGAACGGCTCCCTGGACAGTTCTTGGACGCATCGGATGCCCAAAGAAATTTGTGACGATCATCCAGCTCTTCCTTGAAGACATGACCGGCCAGGTCCTTGCCAGCAGAGATGTGACAGAACCTTTCAATATAAGCAATGGTGTAAAACAGGGTTGTGTACTAGCCCCAGTCCTCTTCAACATCTCCTTCACGTGCTTGCTGTCACAAGCAGTCCAGGGAAAGGGGTATACATCCGATACCGCCTGGATGGCTCCCTCTTCGATCTTCGCCGTCTCACTGCAAAAACAAAGAGTTGCCAGAATCTCCTCCAAGAAGCCCTCTTCGCAGATAAACTGTGCGCTCATGACCCATGAGGAGTCAGAATATGTGTAGACAGCTATTTGTTAACCAAACACAATTAAACTCACTCAAACAGGCATACACTCAAATAGACACAAGCAAACACACAGACACAGACACACACACATTAACGCACGCTAACACTCACGAACTTTGGCAGATAGAAGGCCTAGACAATCCAGCAAATGGATAGAGAGCTAGGTGCATAGATATATTAACAATCAGATGGAAGGATGGTCAGAGAGACAGATAAACAGAACTTACTGCAATGCCTATTCTGGCAGACTTGACCAGCTTTGCAATGCCGATCTCTGTCACAAGGCTTAAAGACGTCAGCAACTGAAATAGTAAATTTCATTGTCACAGGTCCCAGTCATTTGTCAAACCTTAAAATATTGTCAACTGCTAACACACACACGCACACACACTCACAGAAATTCGCACGCACATTTACACAAAAACCAATACATTGAGAGAAAAACAAATATAGCAATAAATGAAAAGTGAATTCTTCTCCCAGAAGTCAGATGGGTTCATGCAGTGCCAGTTTTGTTTCACTTCATTTTTGGTCATGCATATTTCAAAACAACTCACGTTTACAGCTAAAATCGGTGCTCTCAATTGTGTAGTTTGTGTTACATCTGCAATATAAGCTGGTATCGCAGGAAGCGTCTTCGGTACACTTTGGCGGAATACTGTTGCAACTGCTCCCGACACGTCCACTTAACGGAGCTGAATAAATGCAAGGTAAGTTTAAAGGCCCACTCTGCCTCACATGTTTACAGAACGATGACAACTATACACAAAGACAGCTTCACTTACCTAAAGGTACACACTCACAAAAGCATTCAACAACAATAAATGCCACTTACAAATCACTTGAATGGCTATTTAGCACGCGTTATAAACCACACAGTACTTCTCGTGGTTTATGCAACCCCCGAGCGATACATGACCTATTGAGTCACTTGCGGTTTCAAAGCGATACTACATCTGCAATAGCACGTCATTGTGTACCTCTGAACCTAAAATACAAGAAACGACTGAGAGAGACACAAACTAAGCCGCGGTGGTTGACTTCAAAGAAATTAGCAATATGCCAACAAATGCGTCTGCTTGGTCAATGGTAAGATGCAGCTCATGAGATGTGATTTTAGCCCTATCGCGGCAGTGTGTTTTTAAGCGCAATATTCATTCTACACAGGCACAGTATCAAATGTTCGGAAATCTCAGTCGACTGACATTCCAAAAACTGGAAAGATGCAAGGTTTTCAGTAGCATACTTCCCCAAAATCAAGTAAAAAGAGCTGCATCTTACTCTTAATATTCAACTCACACACCCTCCTCGCATGACCTCATCCTGTCTTCCTTTCTTTCAAAACTTCGAATTGTACTGATATTGTCTTGTACATATATACAAACACACAATGTTACATGCAGTGATAATGTGATAATGTATATAAACATCTAGGGCTGTTTTCAGTATTGTTGATAACATGTTCTGTTTGATAAGGGGTATTTTTCAGCTGGTTTTTTCCTTGTTTTCACTACCTATTTTATTCATGTTTTTATTACTTAGTTAGTGGAAGAATTTTTTATAATGTATATTTGATGGTGTATGCTTTTAATTAAGCGTTGTTGACTATGAATGTAGATGTAAATGCTTGTATAACTGTGTTTTAATTTTAAATGTGTCAAGGGCAAAGAGCATAATTGTAAAGTTATGATGTTGCGCTATATAAATGCTCATTTATTATTATTATTATTATTATTATTATTATTATTATTATTATTATTATTATTATAACTCACAGCAGAACTGGTCGCTCTGAAAAATGTGGGATATTCCAGGGATACAACCACATCTCCAAGTCATACAGGTCGAACCAGCTCCACACACTGCAAACGAACTGCACGTCCTTCCCGCTCCAATATCTACAAAAACACACAAATAATAAACAAGATAAGCAAATGCTTACACGACTCTTCGTCATTTCCCGTTACAGTGGAATCCCCCTTTTAACACCCCTCCCCCTCTCCCCACAAATAAGACGTACTCCCTCCCTTGTAAAACCCTCCCCCCTCCCCACCCGATAGAAGACTCCCTCTCTTCTCACCCCCCCTCCCCCAACCACCCTACCCAACTGAAGCCTTCCTCCCTTTTAAGACCCCCATCCTGCGATTAAACCTTCCGCCCTTTCATGACCCAGTTTTCTCAGAAATTCTATTCATAAACTCCATTTTAAGACTCCTGTTTTAAGACACGAATTTCTCAGAGTTGTTTAAGGTCTTAAAGGAGGATTCCACTGTATATTACCCCCAACCCCGAAAAAAACAAATTCATTAAATTAAAAGAATGCTGTTCCAGCTCCACAAAATAAGGTTCAAGAGGTCGTTCACGTCAGACTGATTGACACAAACTTGATTCAATCTGATGTGACCTAAATCAATTCATTTAGTTGTTCATCCCTAAGAATATTTCACATAATAATACAAAACTGCACCACACCCAACCTCCTTCCTGTCACCATCACTAGCCTGACATACTCAACATCAACAACATTTTGGAAGAGGTTTGTAATCAAGAACCATACATTTCTAATGTTCTTGACTAAATTGAGTTTTGGCTGGCCCAGACAAAACATGTGTACTCAGACACTTAGCAGGTGACCTCATTTCTGATACTATGATCTCATAACATAATGTCATTACCAATACTCTAGCCAAGACTAAGCTGTGACCAAATCAAACAATGACATCATAGCTTGATGAGCTAGCAACTTATTTTCTTGATAGCTCAGTGGATATTTTCAGGGGTGAAAACCTTCTCCATCAAATATGTGTATGCTGTGACTCTGAAATTCGACAAAAACAAGCTAAAATTTGGTCATTTCTGCAAATAATCAACACCTACCATTGTGTGAAATGTTGAGGCTTTTGCTCCCAAAATATCTGAGAAAACCTCAACTGAAAGGTTTTATGAACATCACCCTGCTGTGACCCCAACATTTGACGATGGTCAACCAAACTGGGGTCAAGTTGGCAGATTATAAAATCCTAGCAGTGCGCAAGGTTTCAAAGGGCTGGCTTCAAAAACATCCGAGATAACTTTCAACGTTAAGTTTGTATGAATCGAACACGACCCCGCTGTGACCCCATAATCTGCCGAGGGTTTAACCAAACTGGGATCATGTCGGGAGATTTTTTGTTTGTTTGCTTAAACGCCCAGCCGACCACGAAGGGCCATATCAGGGCGGTGCTGCTTTGACATATAACGTGCGCCACACACAAGACAGAAGTCGCAGCACAGGCTCCATGTCTCACCCAGTCACATTATTCTGACACCGGACCAACCAGTCCTAGCACTAACCCCGTAATGCCAGACGCCAGGCGGAGCAGCCACTAGATTGCCAATTTTAAAGTCTTGGCCGCGGTTCGAACCCAATGTCGGGAGATCATCAAACCCGAGAAGTATGCAAAATGTTAAAAGCTCTGTCTTCAAAAACATCCGCAATAATCTTAACGTTAATTTTGTTGTCCACGGATGGATGTGTGTGTGTGTGTCAGTGTGTGTGTGTGTCAGTGTGTGTGTGGGTGTGTGTGTGTGCGTGATTTTACCAACACTACGCTAAATTCCTTGTGCTTTAAATGTTTTTTAATGTCACTTGGCTCAATAAATACTGTATTCTGTATTCTGACAGCCGTACGGCCGTACAGACGGTCATTGACGAATAGTAGGCTAACACCGATTACTCAGGTGAGTCAATAATAATAATAAGAAACTCAAGTGAGGTTGAGAACCAACAAAAAGAAGGGAAGTAAGCACACTAAATTATGTAGACAACAGCAGCAAGTGAGAGCAGGACCATTGACCACGAAATGAAAACACAGCTCTTCAATCCTCCTGTAAGCAGAGAAACCGTGCACTATCTTCGTCGTCTGGATCTCCTCGATATAATAAGATATAAAAGCGAATTTTTGACACTCCAGAAGGGGAGGTGGGCCAGTGCACTACCTTTTTTTTATTTTGAATGTTTTATTGTGTCTGAATGTTATTTTATGAAAGAAATGAACAAATGATGACAAAGAATAGTCACTTTTTGTATTTTCGGTTGCTGGTTTTTGTTTTACGCGACAAAAACAGTCAAAATACAGACAAAAGTGGAGTACAGGAGATACACGGATTTTCATCAGATGTGATTGTCACACTTCTAATTATTGTTTTATTTTATCCTTCTGGGTATGCTCTAGGGGATTACGAAGCAGATCTTGTTTATTATATTTATATTTGGAGTTAGGAACACTTCTTTGTTACAACTGTCAAACTTTAGGGTAACGCTTGCGAAATTAATTTTTGAAATAATCTGGATATGACTATAATAAAATTTCAGCAAAATCCCTTCGTAATCCCCCAGAATGTTATATCTTCCATAGTTCAGGGTCAAGGTCACTTCAAAATATGTTTACAATCCAACTTTGAAGAGCTCCTGTGACCTTGACCTTGAAGCAAGGTAAACCAAACTGGTATCAAAAGATGGGGCTTACTTTGCCCTATATATCATATATAGGTGAGGTATTCAATCTCAAAAACTTCAGAGAAAATGGGAAAAATGGGAAAAACAGCTGTTTTTAGGCAACATTTATGGCCCCTGCGACCTTGACCTTGAAGCAAGGTCAAGATGCTATGTATGTTTTTTGGGGCCTTGTCATCATACACCATCTTGCCAAATTTGGTACTGATAGACTGAATAGTGTCCAAGAAATATCCAACGTTAAAGTTTTCCGGACGGACGTCCGGACGGACGGACGGACGACTCGGGTGAGTACATAGACTCACTTTTGCTTCGCATGTGAGTCAAAAATTATAAAACGATCCAAATTTACGTTCATCTTATTCTCCATCATTTTCTGATTCCAAAAACATATAAATATGTTATATTTGGATTAACAACAAGCTCTGAAAATTAAATATATAAAAATTATTATCAAAATTAAATTGTCGAAATCAATTTAAAAACACTTTCATCTTATTCCTTGTCGGTTCCTGATTCCAAATACATATAGACATGATATGTTTCGATTAAAAACACGCTCAGAAAGTTAAAACGAAGAGAGGTACAGAAAAGCGTGCTATCCTTCTCAGCGCAACTACTACCCCGCTCTTCTTGTCAATTTCACTGCCTTTGCCATGAGGCAGGTTTCACAATCTTCAATCACAGACTTCCTTTTTTTTCAACAAAATCAATCTTGACAGAGATCTTTGAAATAGTGTTTTTATTAAAGCCTTACATCCTCCTGGATGGAATCAAGACAAAAACTTGTATGGAGACGCATTCTTGTCGACATAATGTGATAGCTTGTTACATTACTCTATCAAACAAAGGGATAGACGTAAACAGAATTGGGTAACGATTTATTCAAAGAATATTGTCCAGAGGCTTTAATAAATTAAGCAATAACAATGCAAGCAAAATATCATTTCCGAGCTCAGTGAAAAAAGCAGCAAATAAGGACTAATTATGGGAATTCCGTTCTTCTGAACTGCTATTTCGCTGTGATGCACGTCATGAGCATACCTTCAAAAGTAACAATGTTAATTGCACTCCATTTCTCACTTTAAAAAAAAGTAGAATCATTGACCAATAGAAAAAAACGAGTTTGGAATTTTTTTTGCATATTCTTGGGGAATAAATACCTGAAAATGTAACCCTACCCTCTAAATGGTGACATCATGACAGCGAAAAAAAATATACAGAACAAGTCATGTGAAGCGATAATAAAACATTAAGTTGGTTTGAAACTAAAAGATCAACATTGGAATCAGGGACGAGTCATTAACAATGCTAGTGAGATTTGGCTAGCCGAAACCAGAAGACCGAGACGGGTTGCCTCCGCGAAGCATATGAACAAAACGGGCGATTTTTCTCATTTGAGCAGATTTTCACACAAAGCATGACATATCTGTTTATACATTGGGATCCAGGAAATCCAAAGGATACAATGCAATAACTTTTGAATCTGTAATCAAAAGTGTTATTGTTATTTGCAATTTTTAGAATGTTATGTACCAAATTTTATAATACATTTCATAACTTGACGAAATGTAAAACAAGTCGCGTAAAGCGATATAAAAACATGTAGTCAATCTATAGGCATCAAATTGAAGGATAAACTAAAAAAAAAAAACAGTCCGATCGGCGAGACTAAATTCAGATAGTCTCGGCTAACCATACCCGAAAACCGTCACGGATCACACTCATCTCCGCGAAGCATACTCAACCTGTTTTCTTTAATTCTGAACGCGTTTTTAAAGTAAACATAACATATGTATATATGGCCAGGAATCTGTCAGTGTGTCCAAAAAGTGTTACACAAACACCATTTTTTAGACTTGCTTTATCTTATTAATGTTGTTGTGGGTAAGAAAGGAGATGTGGTTTTTAGCAGAATAAAACTGTTTTTATTGGTATGGGCCACCTGGGGCAGTTAAAAACCCGTTATAAACCGTTATTTTCTAATTTTTCACCGATCTTTATGAAATGTTGTGGTTAGGTTGGTTGTCCCTAACTGAATTTCAACAAGAATAAAAAGTTGATTTTTGGCAGTTAAAAAACCGTTAAATCCCGTTTTTTCACCAATCTTTATGAAATTTTGTGAGTAGGTCCGTTGTCCATAACTGAGTTTCAATACGTACTTTTCAGAAGAAAAACAAGCTTTTGTCAGTTATAAACCGTTATTTTCTAATTTTTCACCGATCTTTATGAAATGTTGTGAATTTCAACAAGAATAAAAAGTAAAATTTTGGCAGTTAAAAAAACGTTAAATCCCGTTTTTTTCAGGAATCTGTCAGTGTGTCCAAAAAGTGTTACACAAACACCATTTTTTAGACTTGCTTTATCTTATTAATGTTGTTGTGGGTAAGAAAGGAGATGTGGTTTTTAGCAGAATAAAACTGTTTTTATTGGTATGGGCCACCTGGGGGGGGGGGGGGGGGTTCAGTATAGTGTCTTGAGCACTTAAGGGGAGGTTCTAGCATGGGTGAAAGCGATTTTTCCAAAAAAATGTGATTTTGGGGTTCTTGCAATAATGGGTAGATAAAACATTGTATAGTATTGTGGTGGAAGAAATTTCACCAAATCATTAAACTGTTAAAATGACAGTTTAACCGCCAAAAAACACTCTGCTCCTTGTTTCTTGGTCCCTAATCGTCGGATTTACACCAACATTGGCACAGTGATCCATTGTCCCTAACTGATCTCCAATACAAACTTTTCAAGAAGAAAAAGTTAATTATTGGCAGTTAAAAAAACCTTTATAAACCGTTATTTTCTAATTTTTCACCGATCTTTATGAAATGTTGTGGTTAGGTTGGTTGTCCCTAACTGAATTTCAACAAGAATAAAAAGTTGATTTTTGGCAGTTAAAAAACCGTTAAATCCCGTTTTTTCACCAATCTTTATGAAATTTTGTGAGTAGGTCCGTTGTCCATAACTGAGTTTCAATACGTACTTTTCAGAAGAAAAACAAGCTTTTGTCAGTTATAAACCGTTATTTTCTAATTTTTCACCGATCTTTATGAAATGTTGTGAATTTCAACAAGAATAAAAAGTAAAATTTTGGCAGTTAAAAAAACGTTAAATCCCGTAAGATCTACTTTATTCATAGGTTTGTGTGTGTTCGTTTGTAAGAGCAGTGAGTGATAATAGCATGACGTTAGGCTTTTTGAGCTAGCATCGTGGCTTACGCGCTTAGGACGAGGATGTTAATGACAAAACCAGGAAATCCCAACAAAGTGTCTGTGCATCAGTCATTCCTGTCCCTTTTCTAAGTTACACACACACACACACACACACACACACACACACACACACACACACACACACACACACGCACACACACACACACGCACGCACGCACACACACACACACAAAAACATATGCAAGCATCAACATTTCAACGAGACAAACCCAATGCTGGTGTGTCGAAGGAGACAGCCACAGCGGGCTTGTTCGAATCAAAGTATCACACCATATCTTCAGCGTATTACCAATACCTGTCCCAACATAGACCAGTTGGTCTAAGAGGACGTTAATTCTAATAGTCAGTCAGTCTCTCTCTCTCTCTCTCTCTCTCTCTCTCTCTCTCTCTCTCTCTCTCTCTCTCTTTCTCTCTCTCTCTCTATTCCTGTCACCGCCCTCAATCTGTGCCTTGTCCAATGATCTGGTAATTTTATTTAAGTTTATTTTATTTAATTAATTTTATTTAAGTTTTTACCTTGTGTTTTGTGTTGAAAAATAAATACATACTCCAGAATTGACAAAAAGTGTCGTGTACATTTTACGTGTTCTTTGTAAAATATTGCCCCAGCCCCTCCACCTGTGAAGAAAGGACACCTGTCTAATAGGGACACCATTACCATACCCCAAGGGTGTCCTTTAGAGACAGGTTTTACTGTACTGCCGAACAACACTTTTCTTCCAAGTTCCATTGTAACGAAACCCTTGCCTGGAATTGTAATGTCTTTTATACACTTAAATACCTGCCCACAGATAAAATGGAGCCACAACCCCAAACCAAATATAATATCCCATCTAAAAAAAAAAGTCACATCCCCAAACGCAAAATAATTAACCCTAACTGCCGGATGCAAATTGAAACACATTTTTTTCATTAGTTTTAATTACACTTTGCCTGAGGAAAACAAAACAGCCTGAAATGGACTGGGTGGTCGAGTGGTAACGCACTTGCGCTCGGAAGCGAGAGGTTGCGAGTTCGAACCTGGGTCAGGGCGTTAGCAATTTTCTCCCCCCTTTCCTAACCTAGGTGGTGGGTTCAAGTGCTAGTCTTTCGGATGAGACGAAAAACCGAGGTCCCTTCGTGTACACTACATTGGGGTGTGCACGTTAAAGATCCCATGATTGACAAAAGGGTCTTTCCTGGCAAAATTGTATAGGCATAGATAAAAAAAATGTCCACCAAATACCCGTTTGACTTGGAATAATAGGCCGCGAAAAGTAAATATTCGCCGTAATGGCTTGAGGTTTACTGGCCGATGTGAATGCGTTATATATTGTGTGTAAAAAATGTCTGTTTGTCTGTAAAAAAATTCAATTTCAAACGGCAGAAATTAATATGTAAAGCGCGGAGAGCAACGGTTAATTGTGGTTCGCGCTATATAAGCTCTCATGATAATAATAATAATAATAACAAGTCGCGTAAGGCGAAAATACAACATTTAGTCAAGTAGCTGTCGAACTTACAGAATGAAACTGAACGCAATGCAATTTTTCAGCAAGACCGTATACTCGTAGCATCGTCAGTCCACCGCTCATGCTCGTGGCAAAGGCAGTGAATTTGACAAGAAGAGCGGTTTAGTAGTTGCGCTGAGAAAGATAGCACGCTTTTCTATACCTCTCTTCGTTTTAACTTTCTGAGCGTGTTTTAATCGAAACATATCATATCTATATGTTTTTGGAATCAGGAACCGACAAGGAATAAGATGAAAGTGTTTTTAAATTGATTTCGAAAATTTAATTTTGATAATAATTTTTATATTTTTAATTTTCAGAGCTTGTTTTTAATCCAAATATAACATATTTATATGTTTTTGGAATCAGAAAATGATGGAGAATAAGATAAACGTAAATTTGGATCGTTTTATAATTTTTTATTTTTTTTTACAATTTTCAGATTTTTAATGACCAAAGTCATTAATTAATTTTTAAGCCACCACGCTGAAATGCAATACCGAAGTCCGGGCTTTGTCGAAGACTACTTGACCAAAATTTCAACCAATTTGGTTGAAAAATGAGAGCGTGACAGTGCCGCCTCAACTTTCACGAAAAGCCGGATATGACGTCATCAAAGACATTTATCGAAAAAACGGAGAAAAAAAATCGGGGATATCAATCCAAGGAACTCTCATGTAAAATGTCATAAAGATCGGTCCAGTAGTTTGGTCTGAATCGCTCTACACGTACGCACGCACACACACACACACACACACACACACACACACACACACACAAACACACACATACACCACGACCCTCTTTTCGATTCCCCTTCTATGTTAAAACATTTAGTCAAAACTTGACTAAATGTAAAAATTAGATAGCATGACTAACCTACCTCCCTAAGAATATTTGCAATTGCCAATGAGCTTTGATCATATAAACTAAGAATGTCACAGACCTATGGGTAACCAAGCACCACTAACACCTACACAAAACCACCGCCCCCCCAAAAAAAAATTCAACAACATTCGATTTTCGACTGAATCATTCAGGTACGAATACTTTTTCCTTTCAAACATTCTTTTTATCATGTTTCGTAAGAAATCACTCGATTTATAGCAGTTTCATTCTCAAAAGTGATGTACGTTACTATTTGGATGACGACCATGCACACTTTACCCATGGGGCTGGGCTCGTCCATCTCGCACGTAGGTGTGAAAGTCCTGTTGTCATTGATAGATCATATGCAAATGACCAAGGGAGACTAGTTAGGTCACGCTTGTCACAACATCTCGGCAAAACGAGAACGTTTTATTTTGGTTATAAGTAATTTTTCTTTACACAAAATCAACAAATCGTGTAGATTTTCACGAATCACAGGCAAAGCATGCATTGCAAGCAATTTTTTAAATATTATTTTAGACTTAGTAGACTGTGTGAACCTCGAAATCGATCTTTGGCGGCCATCTTACATTTACCGCGGACTGTACGACCGTTTGACTGACCGATACCGAATTTACACAAGGATAATAACGTACATCTCGCATCACTTTTCCAAGCGAAATGAACGAAGTTGGCAGCTCCGTCGAGCTCATTTTTGGTCCCATTAAACACTGCATTCATTTCCTGTCTGGTTTGTATGAAGGATTTACCGGTCGCGCACGTGTTCGGAGTACAGTTCTTACAAAACTGAAAGCACCCAAAATCGCGTAACGCTTTTTTCTCCAGAATGACTAGGTAAGGTTGGAATCACAAGTCCGTTATTCATTGCTTACGGCATAAATTTGCCACCATGTTATACCAAAACGTTCGTCCATTCATCCTCTTTCATCCAACACAAAAATGTTCTTTGCAAAAAAAGTTTATTAGAAGCAGGAGCCTGCCAAATAATTCAAGCGGGCTCTTTCCTTCTTTCGACGCCATGACAGATTCTTGGCCATATATATTTTAAATCAGGAGAAGATAAGAAGTACAATGCAGTAGTGTTTGAATCTGTAATGAAATATTCGTTTTTGATGACAATTTTAATGAGCGAACTAATTCACTTATTTTCAAGCTACCTGGCTCAAATGCAATATCAAAGTCCCGACTTAATCAAAGATTACTTAACAGGTCCGCCTCAACTATCACAAAAACGGAAATGACGTCATCAAAGACTATGGCAGAGTACCTTAACGCAGTCCTAGTATATCCACTACTGACTGAACTGTGGCATAGTACCTGGACGCAGTCCCAGTATATCCACTACAGACTGAACTGTGGCATAGTACATGGACGCTGTCCCAGTATATCCACTACAGACTGAACCTTAATGTCTTGCATTTTCTACAACAACTACTCTGCACACATAAGAAAACCCAACCCCTCTCGCACGCACACATGCAAGTACGCACGCATCAACACTCACGCATCAACTCTCACACACACACACACACACACACACACACACACACACACACACACACACACACACACACACATAAGCTAACACAAACGAACACGTGCGCACAACGCTCGCGCGCACGCTTACACACACACATACACACACACACACACACACACGCACGCACACACACACACACACACAAACGAACACGTGCGCGCAACGCTCGGCCGCACGCACACACACACACACACACACACACACACACACACACACAGCTAGATAATACATCATCTGATATGTTTCCTTGTTCATATGCTTTTTTCAAGTCATAAACGTAAACAATGAATGGTTTTACTGTGATTTTGTGCAGCATTTTGTATTATCTGCGTTGTTGTCGGATTTAAATACTCTCTCAAAAACTGGGTATCTAATCACGACCGATAAGATTTTCCCCTTTTCGATTAAAAAGTACAATGAGATTTAGTCAGAACCATAACATTATTCTTCCAAAAACACTTATTAACATCCATGTAAAAGAAACACAACTCTGTTTATCAAATTATCTCACCCTTTGCAAGAAACGTATGGCGAAGGCACATTTCGCGCTGCGGTGCAGATGACGCAATTAGGGCCTAACTCTCGTGACGAAACGATTGGTTCGTGACGTCGCGTCATCAACCGTTCATGAATGGCCCTTGTATGAATGGCATTCTTTCTGTTGGGATGACGTGTGAACCTCATCATTAGTGACTTGGAAAATCGGTCGGATTTAGGTATCCCCGAAGTCGGTCGGAATTGGATACACTTACCCTACACTCTTCCACACTGACAGGCGCGCGCGCACGTACGCACGCACATATGCAACAATAACAATGACAAAAATCAAACTTTTAAAAGCACTTGAAAGTTAATAAACAAAGCAACTATTGATTCCCTACGATTATATGATCGTGACTGGCTCTCTTTCCAAGTTGGAACGTTTTCAATCTGCTGTCTGACGTCATCAAAGTGTTGAAAAACGTACGGCGATGTCTATAAAACTCTCACTTGACCACAACATTCACAATGCAGTGCATTCAAGGATTGAAAAAAACCACTGGCGTTGATCAGACACAGTCACTGAATATTGTTATTTTACAAATGAATCTGCTTAACATTTGGTAAGAAATGACCGTCAATAGTGCCGGGCGGTCGTGAGAATTCAAGGTTTTCAGAGACAGACAGTAAATAACGTGCTCTGAAATAAACACATGCCGAAAAATTCTTTAGTCAGCCAGTGGATCATCTGCCTGACAACGGATAGGAAGTATAAAATTGGTCGCATCATGGCAATTTGCTGTGTATGGCGGTCATAGCAGACGATTTGTCTTCAGGACGGTCGTGAGAAAAAATGAGACAGACACCTTGCCCGAGTGACTAGACAGTAAATAACGTGCTCTGCAATAAACACATGTCGAACAATTCTTTAGTCAGCCAGTTGATCATCTGCCTGACAACGGATAGGAAGTGTAAAATTGGTTGCATCATGACAATTTGCTGTGTATGGCGGTTATAGCAGACGATTTGTCTTCAGGGCGGTCGTGAGAAAAAATGAGACAGACACCTTGCCCGAGTGACTAGACAGTAAATAACGTGCTCTGAAATAAACACATGCCGAAAATTTCTTTAGTCAGCCAGTTGATTATCTGCCTGACAACGGATAGGAAGTGTAAAATTGGTTGCATCATGACAATTTGCTGTGTATGGCGGTTATAGCAGACGATTTGTCTGCAGGGCGGTCGTGAGAAAAAATGAGACAGACACCTTGCACGAGTGACAAAATGACCAAGCGCAAGTAGAATAAGCCGTAGTTAGCCTTTCAAAACCCTTTCATGTCGTGATTTGATGGAAATTGCTACTTATTAAAAGCATGTTACGTCCAAACCTTTTAACAGCCATTCCAACTGAACAGATTTGTAATTAACGTTTTTGAGACAGACACATTTAGAAAAAAGACCGTTTACTTCACATGCGATTGTATCGACTAAACATAAACACATTCATTGTTTTTTTTAACTAAGTGTGTTCATCTATCTCTGTTCTTTGGTTTCTAATGTACTTTTCACTGGATTTCTTTGTGTGTTTTTGTACTTGGTGCCTTTGTCTATTGCAATGTGGCTAAAAAGGGAAATCGTGTCTGTCTCATTTCTCACGACCGACCTACCTTTTTCGCTGGTGGGGAATACAAACTTGACTTAAATTCGATCAAAGTTTATTTTTCATATGTAAATTCCGAAGACATTCGACACAGACCAGTGAAAATTCACGACTAAACAAAACGAAACATTTTATTTAATATCAAAGTCAGGGACATACCCGACTCTGAAGACTGTGAAACCTGTCATGAGCGGTGGACTGACGATGCTACGAGTATACGGTCTTGCTGAAAAATGGCATTGCGTTCAGTTTCATTCTGTGTGTTCGACAGCTACTTGACTAAATGTTGTGTTTTCGCCTTACGCGACTTGTTAATTAGTGTATTAAATTACATATAGCAATAAACTTCCGTTTGTTGAATAGAAATTGAAACAGTACTGAACCTAATAACAGGGAAGGTAACCCACCAAACAAAAACAAATGCCCAAAGGGCATAGTCTGTGGCTAGTTACCCCCCTACCGGTACCTCAGCCAATCACAGGCTTGTACCGATGGCCTTCATTCTCTTCTTTCAACACGTTGAGTGAGGACGTCTTTGACAGTACTCCGGATTTTTCAAGTGTTTTGGTCTTCGTGGAAGGCCAGTTAACCTGCCTCGCGGCATTCTCTACTGCTTATGGGTGAGAACGTTCTGTTTTTTTACCTTTCATTAGAATTTTTAGCGTTTCTCTCTTGTCAAAATTTTTCTGCAGCCGTGTTCGTCTACTTTCGTTTTTGTTCACCATGGCTGATAATGAGAAAGATAAGGGTAAACCGCGTAGCTCTACCAAGGTGGTGGACAGCGCGGTATCACCGGACAAGAAGGCAAAAGCGCGGTCCAAGAAGGGCAGTTCGCATTCTCAGAGTGAGAAAACTAGAGCTTTTACCACTATGTCAGAGAAGCCTAAGATTGTTAGCATTGTCAATCCAGACACCAATCAGACTTTGCTTGTTCCCATTGAACAACCGGGCACTCCGTCTTTAACTAAAGAGGTTTGGGTGGCCGAGTGGTAAACGCACTTGCCTCGGAAGCGAGAGGTTGCGAGTTCGACCCTGGGTCAGGGCGTTAGCAATTTTCTCCCCCCTTTCCTAACCTAGGTGGTGGGTTCAAGTGCTAGTCTTTCGGATGAGACGAAAAACCGAGGTCCCTTCGTGTACACTACATTGGGGTGTGCACGTTAAAGATCCCACGATTGACAAAAGGGTCTTTCCTGGCAAAATTGTATAGGCATAGATAAAAAATGTCCACCAAATACCCGTGTGACTTGGAATAAAGGCCGTGAAATGTGAATGCTCGCCCTAATAGGCTTGAGGTTTGCTGGCCGATGTGAATGCGTGATATATTGTGTAAAAAATTCCATCTTACACGGCAGAAATTAATATTGTAAAGCGCATTGAGCATATATATGATTATGCGCTATAGCAAATGTCCATTATTATTATTATTATTATTAAAGGAGAATTAATTTCCATTGTGTCTTCTTTTAAGTCAGAAGTCCATGATTTGTTAGCGTTCGAACGTATAACGTCAAGTGCTAAAGCTGTACTCCCGCCAGGGGTGGGATATGTTTCGTCTTTGTTGAGAGTTCTACTTTTACCTTCTGCTACGGTCACGTCCGCTGACGTGGTAGCAGAAAATGTGACCATAGAAGATCCGTCTTCTCGCATGTCGGTTGACGATTTCCTGTCCGGTTCTCGGACAACTGCAACCCCGTCCGGTCCTTACGACACTCAGGTGTTTGAGGATGGGGTTGGGGTGGATTTATCGGATGTGCGGGCTCCGGCCTATCTCGATAATATCCGCCAGCCTACGGTTTTGGCTTCCGCTTCGGCGGAACTGCACGCCAGGCGTACGGTTTTTTCCCCGATTGCTCGTTCGTCTGTGGCACAGACCACAACGGGGGGGTAGTTGGGAAGAGCGTACATTCGTTACTCCCGGTTCCGCCTCGGCAGTTCCGGGACATAGTAATTGAACAGCAGGGCATTCTGATCGCCACCAAGATGGTGTCCATCCTTTTGTTCCTGTCGCTTTCCGCTCTGCCGCCACAGCTGCTTCCGCCTCGGGGCGTGGGGTTGTCGGTGACCAGAGCACAGTGTCTTCCGTTTTACACGCTTCGGCGAGTATGGGGGACGTTGGTCAGCATTCATCCTACCGTTCCACACCAGTGGTTTCCGGTCGGGGGTTTCAGGCAACAGGCAACAGCTGCTTCCGCTGGTTGCGGTTCAGCTAGCCACACGACTGCTGGTCGACTTCCTGTGGCTGGTTCTGTGAACCAAGCGTTTCCGGCTTCGACTGATTTTGCTTCAGCGGACGGTGATGCCGGGTCTGTACCGGATGCCTTTTCGGCAGATCAAGTTTCTGATGATGACATGGCAGACTCTAATCCCGGGGAGGACGATGAGTCTGGTTTCCGCATTCCGACTAGGTTGACAGATCTTCTGTACTTAGCCGCTGAAGTCACATCCCGGTATTTCGAGGAAGGGGTGTCAGAGGTATCTGCTTCCAATGCTCCTCCCTCTTCAGCTTTTGCTGATTTCACGCCGAGCGATCTTCACGATTTCGTTTTCGAGAATCGCCTTCAATCTCCTTCGAGATGGCAAGGGTCTTTGGCACAGAGGCTGCTTCCTCGCTGCCTTTCCTCACTGCATATGGTCCTGCCCCAGTCTCAGCTCAACCTTGGTTAGCTACTCCGGGCAGGGCTCTCAACGCATCTGGCATGTCTTTGCGCAAAGTTTGTTTGCCGCAGAAACCTCAAAATCTGCTTGATTCGTTTGCTCTGCCAAAGACTACCCTTCCGGTGACTCCGGACTTGGCCGGTCTACGGCAAGATGGTTATTCTAAAGAAAGACCGTCTGCGTGCACTGAGAAGCATATTTTGATGGTCGAGGAGTGTGGTCGACAGTCTTTAGAGCTGTCTTCGCTCTCTGAGACCCTGATTCGGTCTCTTTCTCGGTCGGTGACCTCCTCTTTTGAGCCCTTCACATTCAGAGACTATGCGGATAAGAAGGACGTTGCTTGTCTTTTCGCTGCACTCGCTAAGGTGTCTTCCGAACAAATGGCCTTGTCGGCCAGGCTGTACGCTCAAACCGTCGTTGCTGTCGGATTCGAGACTTAAGGACAAATCGTTTGTCGATTCCCTTCGAGTTTCACCGTTCATGGAGGGTGCCCTTTAGGCTTTTGGGGCAAGAGTCTTTGGAGGCTCTGCGCAAGCAAAACCAACAGACGAAGGACTTGCATTTTGTCCAGTTGTCTGAGATGGCGTTCAAACAGCATTCAAAACGTGGCGGTGGTTCCGCACTTACGTTTGCTGCATCGAACAGGGGCAAGCAGAACTCGAAACCTGGACAGGGGTCTCGGGGCGGTGGCAAGTCTCGCCCATACCCCAAGTCAAAGCCTTCCTTTGGCAAGAAGGGGTCCGGCAACAAGCCTAACCCCCAATGAGACGCCCCCGACTTGATCATCCCTGCGGCTCCCATCCTTTCGATGGCGGGCGGCCTCTCCAGTGCCTTTCCAGAATGGTTGTCACGGACGAACAACCAATGGATTGCGGGGGTGATTCAGTCGGGGTTTCGGCTCCCCTGGCCAGGGGACAAAGCATCTTTGACTCGGAAACCGGCTGGTTTCCAATTTCCGGCAAGACCAGAGGCCAAGGCTGCTATTCAAGCAGAAGTGCTTCTTCTCTTAAAGAAGGAAGCGATCGTAGAGGTTCGAGACTCCACTTCTCCGGGGTTCTACGGGAGACTCTTTGTAGTCCCAAAGGCGTCGGGGGGTGGCGTCCGGTCTTAAACCTCTCTCCTCCCAATTTGTACTTGAGGAAAATTCGGTTCTCTATGGAAACGCCAATGTCTGTCAGGGAGTCCCTACGTCCTTCAGACTGGGTGACTTCCATAGATCTCACAGACGCGTATTTCCATATTTTAATCCACCAAGCAGACCAGAAGTGGCGACGGTTTGTTTGGGGGGACAAGGTGTTTCAGTTCAGGGCCCTGCCGTTCGGTCTCTCCTTGGCCCCGTGGATATTCACCATGATCATTCGTCAGTTTTGCGGGATAATCAGAGGACAGGGTGTCAGGTTATGGACCTATCTCGACAACTGGTTAATTCTAAACCAGTCTCGGGATGTTTGTCTTCTTCATACTCAGCTTGTTCTCCGCCAGGCGGATCAGCTGGGATTTTCGATCAATCACGCAAAGTCAGAACTGGTCCCCTCGCAAACTTTCCTTTATCTCGGGATGTTCTTCGACACCCAGGAATGGACTGTACGCCCCTCTCTGCGGAGGATAAACAAGCTGCAGGAGCTCCCGCTCTCTCTGATCGACAGACGGTCCGCCCCTGTCAGAGTCTTGGCTTCAGTCTTGGGGCAAATGGAATCTATGGCCACGCTCATCCCGTTGGGACGCATTCACAAACGCCCATTCCAAGCCGCACTGAAAGAGTCATGGGACCCAGCGATTCAGGGCTGGCAGGTGTCTGTTCCGATCTCGGATTGGTTTCGGTCCACCACTCAGCAGTGGCTGCAAACACCCTGGCTGACTCAGGGTGTACTGATTGTTCCACCGCCCCCAGAAGTATCTCTCTTCTCGGACGCTTCCCTCGGGGGATGCATCTGTCCAGTCACACGGCCTCAGGTCAGTGGTCCCCGGACCAAGCTCTCTGGCATATCAACCTGCTGGAGCTGGAGGCGGTTTTCCTTGGTCTCTCGACCTTTCTGCCCCTTCTCAGCGGCAAACAGGTTCTGATACATACCGACAACACTACTGTGGCGGCATATATCAACAAGCAGGGCGGATCTCGGTCCCCCTCGCTGTCGAACAGAACATGTCAAATCCTGATTTGGTGTTTGGAACACAACATCAGCATTTCAGCGATTTATCTGCCAGGGAGGTTGAATGTTCTAGCAGATTCTCTAAGCAGGGCAAAGAAAGTTCTCCATTCAGAATGGACGATCGCTCATCACGCTCTTCTGCGCCTTTGGGCGCAGACAGAGAAGCCTCTCATCGATCTCTTCGCTACTCACTTCTCGAGGAGACTGCCGATATTTGTGTCGCCCTTCCCAGACCCAGAGGCCTGGAAAGTGGATGCATTGTCAGTGTCCTGGATAGGACTCAACGCGTACGCATTTCCTCCGATCCCTCTGATCAGCAAGGTGCTGAGAAAAGTGGAGTTAGAGAGGCCCTCGCTGATTCTAGTGGCCCCTCTGTGGCCATCCCAACATTGGTTCCCGGACCTCTTGCAGTTAGCCAGCGGTCCGCCCATTCCGCTCAATCTCGTTCACGGCGAACTTCTGCAACCAAGGACAGGCGTTCCTCACGCCAACCCTCAGTGGCTCTCCCTTCACGGGTGGCTACTGTCCGGGAGTCTTTGAAGCGCTCTGGTGCGTCTGATGCAACACTGAGCCTGGTTCAGAAAGCACACAGGAAGTCCACATCTTCGGTGTATGCTTCACACGGGTTGGCATGGGTCAAATGGTGCGAGTCCAACAGGGTGAACCCCGTTGCGCCAAGATCGATGCACGTGGCAAACCATCTTTCATGGCTCTCTGCACAGGGCTATTCCCCTTCTTCTCTGAAGGTCAGGCGATCTGCTATTTCAGCGACGTTGAAGCAACTTGGTCACACGATCTCCCTCGGCGGGGTCATTTCTAGTGTGATTAAGGGTGCCACGCTGGGTGCAATTAAGTCTTAAACAGTTATTCCATCTTGGGATCTCTTGTTGGTTTTAGAGTTTTTGAGATCACCAATCTTTGAGCCTCTGTCAGAGGCCAGCTTGCCGAACTTGACACGTAAGGCAGTTATGTTAACACTACTGGCGTCTGGCAGACGCGGTAGTGAAGTGCATGCGCTCTCCGGGTTATCTAGAGATATTTCGTTCAAACAGGATGATTCCGTCTCTCTACGGTTCGCGCCGAGTTTCTTAGCAAAGAATCAGAAACCTGATCAGCCGTCTCCGATTATACATATTATGTCACTGAGTCAAATCTTGGACCCCGGAGACCCCGATTTTGCCAATTGTCCGGTTCGAGTTCTCCGCGCTTATCTTGCGCGCACAGCTCGCATTAGAGCTCCGGAACAAAAATTACTTTTCATTTCTGTTAACACCACGAGAAGTAAAGATATTGCTCGTTTGACGTTGGCTCGTTGGTCTTCCACACTGATCACACAAGCGTACCAGTGGTGGGAGAGAGAAAGGGGGGGGGGGCGGTCAGCCCTTCCCTTAGCTTCGGCAAGGACTCACGAGGCGCGCGCCTGGGCGGCTTCTATGGCGGTCCTGCGCTCTGGCAGGATCTCAGAAGTCCTGCGTGCAGCCTACTGGGCGTCTGAAGACGTCTTTTTAAATTTTTACCTGAGGGACATTGCGGCAGTCCGTCTGGACGACAGCCGAGCCCTTCCAGCCATGGTGGCTGCTGGTCAAATACTGGCTCGTTCTTTGAGTGAGTATTCCACCTTTCTTTCTTTATTTGGTGTTTAACGTCGTTTTCAACCACGAAGGTTATATCGCGACGGAAGTATCCCACCTCCTTAATAAGCAATCTGCTATATATGTGAGTTGCCGTAAGAATATGTAATTTAATCGAAAATTTAAAAGTAAATTTTCATTTAATAAATATACTTACTCAACTCACATACCAAATACCCTCTCAGCCGTCCCCGCAAACTTTTATGTTTATAAGGGTTATGTGTTTCAAGGAAGAATGAAGGTCATCGGTACAAGCCTGTGATTGGCTGAGGTACCGGTAGGGGAGGTAACTATCCACAGACTATGCCCTTGGGCATTTGTTTTTGTTTGGTGGGTTACCTTCCCTGTTATTAGGTTCAGTACTGTTTTAATGTCTAATCAACAAACGGAAGTTTATTGCTATATATGTGAGTTGAGTAAGTATATTTATCAAATGAAAATTTACTTTTAACATTTTCGATTCAAGCCTCTTCGTCTATAACATTTAAATGCAGCTAAACTGTGCTACGTTCACCCGCTCAAAACTTCGATTTTCTGGGCACGGATGCCTTTTACACTGTAACTATATCCTCTGAATGGCGACACCCTCCTTTTTCAGCCGACCGACCTAAAAACCAAGGATCCTTAACGACATGTGAGTGTCAAAGTTTGTAAGTACCCAGTACACACAGCACGCGCCCCTCATTAGTCACGCAGACCTATATGAGCCAGGTGTGGTCAGCAGCCCCCGCCTTACCTTTTGCTTTCACAATTGAAGAACTGCCCTCGGAGTAGAGTGGGGGGACCAAGAAAGCGGGTGGGAATTTGAAAAACAACTCCCATCATGAATATATAAGTGGATGCTGCTCTGCTTGCAGACCCGCTAGCATTATTTTGGCTTGTTTGGCGTGTTTGTTTGTGTACGTGTTCTGTGATTGTGTGCTCGCCAACTGAGCGAATGAATTATCCTGGCATTGACAACTTCTTTGTGAGTTGTTATCTATTAAACACATTTCGGCTTTAGCCATAAATGATTTTATGACAAGCAAGACAACCACTGCAAATGGTCCGTTTGAGGAAAGCTTAAGCACGCGCTTAATTCTCAAACGGTTCCATACCTGTGTCCTACTTTTGGAAGGGACGCACATACAGAAGCATTGCGGTTGTAAAATTTAGTTACGCGGATTGGTTTACATCTCCGTAGTCTAGTTATGTCATGTTAATAGTGTTGCGGATTGGTTTACACCTCCGTTGTTTATTTATGTCGTGTTAATAGTGTTGCGAATTGGTTTTCACCTCCGTTGTTTATTTATGTTGTGTGAATAGTGTTGCGGATTGGTTTACACCTCTGCAAATAGGGGTATGTTTATATATTTAGATTGATTGCTGCATTTTTGATGGTATGTAAAACTACGCAAGATAGGTTAACAACGCCGCAGTATGTAATGCGAACTAATAGGCAGTAATAGTAGTCTTGTCACGTCTCACGCTGATTGTTTTGCAGATTGGTTTACCACAGGGTAGCAGGGCTGAACAGATGGTGCTGTCACATTGGCACAATTATGTGTCAGTCTCATGTCTGATTGTTTTGCAGATTGGTTTACAACATGGTATCAGGGCCGAACAGATGGTGCTGTCACATTGGTACAATTATGTGTCCGTCTCATGTCTGATTGTTTTGCAGATTGGTTTACAACATGGTATCAGGGCTGAACAGATGGTGCTGTCACATTGGCACAATTAGGTGTCAGTCTCATGTCCAATTGTTTTTGCAGACTGGTTTACAACATGGCAGCAGGGCCGAACAGATAGTGCTGCCACATTGGTACAATTAGGTGTCAGTCCCAGGTTGTTTTTTTTTGGGTTTTTTTTCAGATTGGTTCACATCATGGTAGCAGGGATGAACAGATGGTGCTGTCACTTTGGTACAATTATGTGTCAGTCTCATGTCTGATTGATTTTGCAGATTGGTTTACAACATGGTAGCAGGGCCGAACAGAAAGTGCTGTCCCGTTGGCACAATTATAGGCAGTCTCATGTTTGCTTTTGCAGATTGGTTTACAGCGGTAGCAGGGCTGAACAGGTAGAGCTGTCACCTTGCACAATTATGTTTCAGTCTCATGTTTTTTGCAGATTGGATTACAACATGGCAGGAGGGCTGAGCAGGTAGTGCTGCACACAGCCGCAACTTGTCAGGCTCATGTTTGTGGTTTTGCAGGCTGCAAAATTAATCTAAATTCGGCTGAATAAACATTAATCTTAATCCGGCTATAATGCTAGAGAGTTATCTTGATGGCTGGGTGTGTGCCTCGCCATGGGACGGTTTTCACCCCCAAGGCGGACAGTATACACATTCAGCAGTAGCGAGGTAGTTAAGTGCATATTTCAGGCGTGTTAAAAGATGTTTTAAATCCACTCTCTCATGTGAGTTCCAGGAATCATGATCTCGAGGTCCAATCTTGTCGTCAGGCTGCGGCAGCACCTGGACAGGACGCGACAGGACCTACTCCTGCCGTTGCGGCTCGCGGAATAGCCAGGTCTAGGGTTTTCCCAGGTCCTTGCCAAGCCGCTCAGAGGAACACCACCGAGCAACCTGGTCCTGCACTTGGGTGCCAACGACATCGCCATTTAAGGCTGAATCAAAGGGCAAAGTGCCGAATTCAAAACGAGAATGGCAGAAATGTCTACCATCTTAACATCTGGAGGATTGACTCTGCCTCCTCCCGGATTGTGTCCACCACAACCAAAGGAGAAACAAACTCTTTAAATCAAACTTCGGAGATTAAATTGCTAAAATTATTTTAAACTAAAACGCCCTAGAATAAGGATTGGCGGAACATCTATTGCATAGCTGTGTGTGGCGGGAGATAAGCATGGTAAAGGGGGACACTGCATTCTGTTGTATTTTGGTGAATTTTACCTGACTTAGGCAGCGTCCACAAAGTGAGCCCAAGCGAACCACGGGATGTGGCCAGCGTAACCACGGGGGGTTGTCTACCCCGTGGCCGGTTCTGGATCCTGCTCCCTCCAGAAGATCTGAAGCCTGGGGCTGGTAGCAAAGCCCCGCAAAACAGCAGCATGGGTGCCGTAAAGTAAGCACATGGTAATGGTTTCACACCCCGACCATGCTGACTCAGGGGTAAATGAAGGTTTGCAGCGGGAGCTCAGACACGTTGTTGCCAGCTAACATGGGCCAGCTTTTGGAGGGATTCAATTTCATGATTTAGCAGTTACCCCCCCCCTCCCTAAGGAGGTGTTGAATTTCATGATAAAGCAGTTACCCCCCTAACCATGCTTATCTTCCGCCAATCCGTGCCCATATCATGCCAAACTTTTACCTATATATCTTTTTATCAGTCTAGTAAAAATGAACTTGACTGATGAGTGATCATAAGCCTTGTGTTTTTATTGATTATCCCCCCTTAGTATGAGGGGGGATATTTGTGTTGCATGGTTGTTGGTATTGTCATAAAGCTCTCTGTCTTCATTTTAACTCGTTGAGTTGGTGTAAACATGGCGACTTCGAAAAAAACACCGGTAACTTTTGACGTTAGAAGATGGGGTAAGTGAGAGAGAGAGGCAACAAAGGTGTTTGCTTTTCCTTTTTGGTTTCAATTTTTATTCGTGCCCATATGTGAACATTTTATCTTTGTGCTGTTCTTGTCTTGGCGAGTACATGATTCTTTTGGTTTTTTACAGTGTCTCACCAACAGACTATTCTGGTTGCTCAGGGGTGTCAAACATAAGTTAAATAGATACACCGCTTAAACAGCCATTTGATTTATTAAGAGGCACAGATATGAATTATGCATTTTGTTTGATAAAAAAAAGTGTTAACTTTTCATATCAGAACTATTTTATCAGAAAGAACCGGACTTTACACCTGCTGAAGAACCTTTGCAAATATAAACAAATACTAACATATAAATTAACATTTGTGGCACGTGCTTAAGCGTAGTACTTACTGCACCGCTTCAAGCTGTCGCAAACGTAACCGGAAGCAACGTTTGCGCACTGTCCGGTATTCGCGCACGGTCCACCACTGGACATTTCTGGAATATTAGAAACAGACGACTTCCTGTCAAACTCTCGCAGAAATCGCCAAACAGACCCTCGTTGCCTGAAATTTAAAGATAATGGTCCCTTCCACTGTACATCTTTCTACTTGGACATCTACCAAAATTGAAGAGCATATGTTGCAGAGTGGGACGTCTTTCGCTGAATTATTTTCACAGATTGACAAGACATGTCAGCCGCAAACTAAATTCATCAGAACATCCACTCCTTTTGCAAGAAATATATATAGGCAGATTACATATATGTGGCGTGTCTCGTATTGGTCTTATCCTATGTAATACATTATTTGTGTAAGACGTGGTATGTATGTGTGTGTGTTGGAGTGTGTGTACGTCTGTGTGTGCGTGCGTACAAAAAAGCGAGCGTCTTAAAAGCCTGTACATGTATGCATGACTATTTTTAAAGGGTAAGAAATGTATCTCTAAAGTGGCTCTAAACCACCGCTCTCACAATATTGCTTTCGATTTATTGATTATTTTGTGAATAAAAAGTGCACACAAACCCTCTTGAAACCCTATTACTATCCCAATAATCCGCATTATAATCCACCCGTACCACCCCTCACCGAAATCCATTTAATGGCATTTAACGATAACACAGCAGAAATGACGGGAAGGATTGGGGGGGGGGGTGTCAAATGTGGTTTGGATAAGGTCCCTTCCAAGAAAGGAACTTATCCAAACCCAATTCGAGTTCTACTATTATTTTTTGGTAAACGTGCTTGCTTGGAAATTCTCTGACAATCAAATGCTTACCTCGATTGAAGACTCACTCCATTTTAAAAGGGCGCATGGCGTGGAAATCATGTCATAGCCATATCCACCTCGTACATTCAAGTCTTTATATAGCGTGCGCCGCCATACTGCCAAGTGATTGTTGGTTTGGGTGTGTTAATGATGTGTGGTTTCCAACGTGCGGAGGCGATTTTATTCAAATCCAGACGTTGCACTACCACACAGTTTTGACTGCTTCATTTCTTTTTGAATTGTGCACAATACAGACCGTTTTGAATGGTGATATTTCACATATCAACCCAGGACACATCAATGAACATAATTGTTTAGCTTGTCAGTCCCTTTATTGACAAAGAGGCAAGTGGGATGGGATGAAAGTGGGCGAATATGCTTGAGTGATGATAGATCTACAGTAAGTCGGTTCGTATGTTCGTTTACTTGTATATTTCTCGCTGAAAACCACACATGTACCAGATTAACATCTTACTCCTTTCCACAACTATCAACTTAAGCTGAAAGTGGTTTGTTTTGAATGGGGGACACTTGCATTGAAGTTAGCAACAACGCTTTGTTTACACCTTGCGTTTTTTGTAAAAATATTCGAAAAACAAATTAATTTTTACTCACTAAATACACAAGATATTGTGATAATCAATCTAAACATGACATGCTAACATGCCACTTGGACAACAACTAAATATACTCACTGCAAAGGTGGCCTTGACTTGCGTCACACTCTGCATGTTTAACACAGCTATCTGGCGTTTCTTTACAAGACGCCCCTAAAGGTAATCCTGAGTGAACAAACAAAAATTGTATGTCAATAAACCGAACCACAACGTCTCTTTACTGGAGAAGGATTTATCCACCTTCAATAAAGTCACTCAAAA
This sequence comes from Littorina saxatilis, assembly GCF_037325665.1. NCBI lineage: Eukaryota > Metazoa > Mollusca > Gastropoda > Littorinimorpha > Littorinidae > Littorina > Littorina saxatilis. The sequence goes on from NC_090254.1 coordinate 13,992,484, forward strand.
AACCTTGTCAAAATATATCCTTCAAATAAACAAGGGTCAACCAGACATGGGTCGGGTATAAAGCTAATAAAACTCTAGAAGAGTGTGAAGTTCCATAGGAGTTTCAATAATATGCACACAAAAACTCTCCGTCAATTAGTTTCGTTTACATCAACTCAGACGACCTATCAATAGTCATTGCCAAAACTCTCATGATTACTCAGGTCAGTCAGGAACAAATGGACTTGGGCCAGAAGTCTTGATTTATTTCACTTCTTGCAATCAATACCATCTCAATAAATTCAAAAGCAACGGATATCGAATGCCGGACCAAACAGCAAAAAGAAAACGCTTACTGCATAAAGAGTCGTCGCAAAAAGATCCATTTGCACATAAATTTGTTATCGTGTTACTGCACCCAGCTCCTAACCGATGCTCTGAGGAGACAAACAAAGAAATATTAGTCAAATGCAGTGTGGCATCTGTTTTAAAATTCTTTTCAATCATGCCTCATTATAACAAGAAAAGCAATTTTGGTCATGTCTGCTGATTATCAACACCAACAATTGTGTAAAATTTGGAGGCTTTTGCTTCCAAAATAACTGAGTAAATATCAACGTAAAGTTTCCACGAACATGACCCCGCTACCAGTACATGCTACAATCTTCAAGATCACGAAATATCACACCAACGTTACACAACGTCCCTGCCATGTAAATCCAAAGCCCTCACACAGCATTACACAACAAAACGCTGAGTAAAAATAACCAGACCCAATTTACACTGCCTCTATTCATGCCAAGGGCATAATTCACTCTCATCACACAAACGAGTGTGCAAAATGTAAACTACTCGTACAGAGGTAACACAAACCAAACGTTGAAGATAAAGTATAATGCATACTTACTGCATTTGTTTTGTTCACAAATGAATGGATTCTTGCAGATAAGACTGGTCGAGCGAGAACAGCCAACCGCGGTCAAGTCCTGGACTAAAACAACAAAACAACTGCTTTAAACGTTGTCAATCCAATTCATCAGATTTCATTAATAATTGTTTTGAAATACTGCAAAAGAATAAACTGCTTTATATACGATTATAAGCTTACATGTTTGTTTACTGTTGTTTTTATGTTGTTGTGGTTTTATCCTCAAACTCAAAGGCCCTGCTTAATTGAGCCCGACGGTGACTTCGCGAAAATTATTTACCGGAATTCAACTCCCACATTTTCGTACGATCAGAAGCGTGAAGCAGACTTCTAGAAGTCGACGTCGTCCAATCAATATCAGGCTCAACGCTTCAAATCGGAAAATCAAAACCATACCCCTGCCCCTCCCTGAACCACCTTAACCTTAGAGGACGCCCTCACTACCTATGACCCCCATCCCCCCCTTCCAAAAACAAAAAAGCTGTTTCAGCTTCATAAAATAAAGAGAACTCTTATGTGACCTGTTTCAATCCATTTACTTATTCAACCCCAAAAATACTTCACATATTTAAACTGGCACAACCCACAACCTCCTCCCCACTACCATCACTAGCTTGACATACTCATCAACATCCACCAAATTTTGAAAAGAATATATTCTTTTATTTTTTTTACCAGAATCATAATCATTAGACATTGCTAAATATTTTGACCAAATTGAGTCTTGCCTAGCCCAGAAATTTTTTTTATACCCAGACACTTGTGTGATCTCATTTCTGGCACTATGGCGTCATAATATGATGTCATCACCAATAGTCTACTAGCCAAGACTGTCACCAAATCAAAACAATGACGTCACAGCTTAATAGGGAGGGGGGGGGGGGGTGGGTTAAGACTTATATCCTTTGTAGCTCAGTGGACATTTTCCTGTCTGCTGATTATCAACACCTACAATACACCAGTTAACAGTTCCGCGGCCATTTTAGTTCTCGCACATGCGCACTTCTTTTATCGCGAGCAGATTCGACCCATTTCTTTTTCCGGGTGATGCGCATATCGTTTTTCGGCATGTTTATGTCTTTTTCCTTTTCCGGTTGATTTCACCGCATGCGCAGATCGTGTTATTCGCCCACGTTTCTACGCAAGGGACACTACTCCGACGCACCACTCCACCCGTTGAAAGGGGGAAACATTTTCTTCACTACAAGTAGTCTTTATGAATAATCAATTAACAAGAAGGACGTTGTAAACTCATTAAATGCAGATAAAATAAGAAATATGTTTGACGAACTTGTTCTGTTCTTATTCACATGACAAAATATGTGAAGATCGAGAGATGTTATTAAACAAGAAGGGCAAAGCCCATACGACTCACATGCTTGACCTTGACCTTTACATGACCTTGACCTTCAGCTAAACCTAGCAATGACATCATACACTAAGAACTGCTTTACACATTTTTCCTACCAAAATACATGTGACCTTGACCCAAGGTCATCCAAGGTCATGCAACACAAAGCTGTTAATTCAAGACATAGGAAGTACAATAGTGCTTATTGGCTCTTTCTACCATGAGATATGGTCACTTTTAGTGGTTCACTACCTTATTTTGGTCACATTTCATAAGGGTCAAAGTGACCTTGACCTTATGTGACCAAATGTGTCTCATGATGAAAGCATAACATGTGCCCCACATAATTTTTAAGTTTGAAACAGTTATCTTCCATAGTTCAGGGTCAAGGTCACTTCAAAATATGTATACAATCCAACTTTGAAGAGCTCCTGTGACCTTGACCTTGAAGCAAGGTAAACCAAACTGGTATCAAAAGATGGGGCTTACTTTGCCCTATATATCATATATAGGTGAGGTATTGAATCTCAAAAACTTCAGAGAAAATGGGAAAAATGGGAAAAATAGCTGTTTTTTAGACAACATTTATGGCCCCTGCGACCTTGACCTTGAAGCAAGGTCAAGATGCTATGTATGTTTTTTGGGGCCTTGTCATCATACACCATCTTGCCAAATTTGGTACTGATAGACTGAATATAGTGTCCAAGAAATATCCAACGTTAAAGTTTTCCGGACGGCCGGACGGACGGACGGACGGACGGACGGGGGGGACGGACGGACGGACGACTCGGGTGAGTACATAGACTCACTTTTGCTTCGCATGTGAGTCAAAAACCGTGTTCCAGGCAACTCGCAAACAGATAAACGCTGTGTATTTCACCACAACCCATACCTTTTTGCATTCATTGAACTTTCCCCAATAAATTTGGCTCACATCAGTCGTACTAAAAGTTTGTCAAAACACCACACACAGGCGATAACAAATGTCCACCTGAACTTGTGGTTCGCAACCACACACTAACGACCGTCGAGGCACGTAATGAATTTTGCAATCTTCCGACCACCATTTTTTTTAAGTCGGTTACTGCAACCAATAACACAGCATGTTGACACCATCGCTAATTTGGATATAACGTGAGGTTTTTGTTATAACGTGGAGGAAAACACATCGTCCTGTTCAATTGCTTCCATCACGTTGAGCAGACGATGCAGCGGTTGCTCGTCGAAATTTCTCGTCCAAACAGAATCGCTTTGGGTATCACGTGAGTTTTCCTTCTTTGTACCATGTAAGTGCCGAAACTGTTAACTGGTGTATGGTGTAGGGGAAGGGCTCCTAATATGGACCGGCTCCTAATATGGACCACCTCCTGTTCTGACAAACTAACGGCGCTAGAGCGCTCAAAAAAGTTTTATTCGCTGTATTCACCCTCTCTGGATAACTTGCACATGTCAAAACAGTTGCAGAATCACAAATCTCAAAACCGTTGGGCTTTTTCTCTTTTTTTCATTTTTGGCAGCATTCACTCTAAATTTGCCGTCTAAAACGGACTAGTTTCTGTCCACAGCCAAAGCTTTTATCACACAAAAATTGCTTTTTATGACAGCTAAGACCGCATTTGTTGCATTTTAGCAGTGTTGACTCCGAGTTTCTACTGCAAACAAAAAATAATAGCAAAATCTCAAAGTATGTGCGAGTCCCGTAATATGGACCACCTTCAACAAATCGAAGAAAATAAAAGCTAAAGGCTATTTTTATTAATTCATTAAGAAGCTTGCTGGAAATAACCTATAACTAGCGCTGATGGGGTCTATGTCGACCAAAAGAGTGGGATTCCCTGTAGGTGGAGTTCCTGGAGGGGGATTCCCTGTATACGGGGAATACCACAGGATTTAGTTCCTGTAGCGTGTCGCTGATATCGCTGAAAGTCACGTGATGCTTGGCGACATCGGTAGAATTTGATGTTTTTTAATCTTTTTTTTATAGTTCTTAGAAATTCGAGTATGGTTAGCAAGTTTTATTGAAAAACTCCACCCTGTGGGATTCCCTGTATACAGGGAATCCCCCTCCAGGAACTCCACCTACAGGGAATCCCACTCTTTTGGTCGACATAGACCCCATCAGCATAACTAGCCCTCCAGATTTAACAAAAATATAACAAAAAGTCTTCTTTTCGTGGAAGTTGATAATTTCACTTATTTTCACTCTGTTTTTGATAAGCTTCTTTAGTTTCCTGGTGTGCTTCACATAATGCTCTCATCAACCCGAAACAGATAAATCTAGAGCATATTTTAATTAGGCTGACTTGTACACTAAGTTGTTTTATGTTATTTTGAAATATAGGAGGCTATTTACAGTGATTCGTGAAGGCCGCTTCACTGGTCCATATTAGGCGCCCAGGCTCCTAATATGGACCTTTTGTGATTTTTTCTGTATGTAATTTTTGCTGAATGTCTATCAAAGCTATTTCACTCTAATTAGGCCTGACGGTTAACCAAAGAGAGAAGGTCTACCAAACACAAAATGAAACTTCTTTTGCAAGAAAACAAACTTATCAGCATGAAACAAAAAGTGGTCCATATTAGGGGCCCTTCCCCTACAATTTGGAGGCTTAATTTTGCTCCTATACTAACGGAGAAACTTTCAACGTAAAGTTTTTGCGAACATGACCCCGCTGTGACCCCAAAATGTGATGGGGGTAAACCAAGCTAGGGTCATGTTGACAGACTATTAAACCCTTGAAGTGTTCAAAGATTCAAAGCTCCATCTTCAAAAACACCTGAAATAACCTCAACGTCAAGTTTTTATGAAACGAACATGACCCCGCTGTGACCCCGTGAGATCATCAAACCCTAAAAGTGTGCAAAGTTTCAGATGTCTAGCTTGAAAAACATCGGAGATAACCTCAACGTTAAGTTTTTTGTCCACGGACAGACGGCCGGCCGGACATGGGGACGCACACATATGAATCCTAATACTCACCATTTCCTCAGGTGAGTCTGAAGTCTGAAAGGGTTGTGCCTTTAGGCACGAGGATTTTGCACTCACAATATACAGGCTGGCCAATGATCTGCACTTCACACAGATTGAGCCTCACTCCCGGGGGAGCTACAATAGAAACGTAAACGCCCACAATGGGCGCATTTTTGCAGGTGAAATTCTTTTCCGTGTTTGTCCGGAACGCCCCTTGGAAATGGTTACACAACGTCCAGTTGTTGGGTATCTGGCCCAATCTCTCGGAGCGTTCGTAGATGTAGATGTAGAGCTCGTTCATATCACCTGCCAAAGATCAGAATTTGATTTGTGGCTTGTTATAGTGTAATTTGCAACTGTTGTAGATGATAACACCTTTGCAGTCAGTTTGTAATTTACCAATTTTGACCTCAACCAAAAAGACAAGTCGCGTGAGGCAAAATTACAACATTTAGTCAATCTGTCGAACCCACAGAATAGAACTGAACGCACTTATTTTTTTCCCAAGATAAAACAGCTTCGTCAATCCCCGCAGCAAGGCCAGTCGCTCACTTATCCCGTGCAACACGAAGTGAAACTGACATGCAAGAATAGCGTATTGCGGTATAAGAAGGAAAGCGCGCTTTTTATGGGGGCCAGGAGGCCCCCATTCTATTCGGATAGTTTCGAGGTTGATTTTGTTGTGAAATACGTCATCAGTTTGTGTACACAGGAAGTTGTGACATCCGTCACCCTATGGGAGGGGTGAAGGTATGACGGCTTACTAGTGCCAAAACCTCATAATTGTATCTATCAAGGGAAAATTAGTATTTTTCCCTTGATAATTACCATTTTCACGTGTTAATTACTAATTTTCCCGGGAAAAGTACTAATTTTCCCGGAATAATTACTAACTTTCACCAGTTAATTACTATTTTTTACATTTGGCTCACTTCCTGACGGATTGTTAGTGCCACAACTAAAAATTAGTAATTTTCCCGTGAAAATAAGTAACTAACAGGTGAAAACAGTAACTGACAGCGTTAATTAGTAATTATCACGTGATAATGGGTAACCCCAGGTTTTGGCACTGGTAAGCCGTCATAGGGCTTACTAGTGCCAAAACCTCATAATTGTAATTATCAAGGGAAAATTAGTAATTTTCCCTTGATAATTACCATTTTCACGTGTTAATTACTAATTTTCCCGGGAAAATTACTAACTTTCACCTGTTAATTACTTATTTTTAGTTTTGGCTCACTTCCTGACGGATTGCTAGTGCCAAAACTAAAAATTAGTCATTTTCCCGTGAAAATAACTAACTGACAGCGTTAATTAGTAATTATCGCGTGATGATGGGTAACCCCAGGTTTTGGCACTAGTAAGCCGTCATATGAAGGCAACATTGTTCATCAGTAGAAAGTTGTGAAATCCGTCACCCTATGGGAGGGGTGAAAGCAAAATTGGTCATCACTGAGTTTGTGTAACACAGGAAGTTGTAAAATACGTCACTCTATGGGAGGCGTGACGGCAAAATTGTTCAACAAAAACATCATAGGCCGAACTGTGCAGGGTTAACCGCAACAAACTCAAACCATTCATACTACTCTGCATTTGAGTGACTTATATACCAACATTTTTATGTCTTATTTTCAGCACAGGTGTAGGAAAAATCATGAACCAAAATGTTATTTATTTTCTAATTTAACATTTGTTTTACAAATTTGACCATGGTCTTTCAAACATACAGTGACATTAAACATTGTTATGTTAAAAAAAAAAAATTTTTAAAAAGCTTTTGTGCACAAATCAGAAAATACATTGTACATTTTACCTACAGGCCAAACAAGAGATCCAAGCAAGTTGCACTGATCTAAAAATATATTTTTAGATCAATGGCAAGTTGTCAAAAACAGGCGCTTGCATTTGGATGTGTCCAATGATAGTAGGTTTGGTTGTGATCAATCAGAATAATGTAAGAATAAAAATGTATGACAGTTTGGTATGATGACATGTAATTCACATATGCTGAAATATAAAATCATACATCATATAATATTAATATGGCTGTTGCCATGACCATGAACCCCAAGAAAGGTTTAATGTTATGTAAATCAAAATAACAAAATCAAGCACCTATTAATCTGGTCTACGGCGCGGGAAGATTGAGGCCTTCGTAAACGTTCAACGTTGGCCAATAATGATTTTAACAATGTTGTGTCGTTTTGTATTATGTTGTATTTTGTTGATCAATTGATAAATATGTCTTCCCAACATATTTCAAATCAAACAGAAATAAAGTCTTACAGAACTACAATAATTATTGTTGCCGTCAAAACCTTGCAAGGCCTCAACCGTTCTCACGAGATCAGTAGGCGTCCGCCCCGTGATCGGGAGGTCGTGGGTTCGAACCCCGGCTGGGTCATACCTAAGACTTTAAAATTGGCAATCTAGTGGGTGCTCTGCCTGGCGTCTGGCATTATGGGGTTAGTGCTAGGACTGGTTGGTCCGGTGTCAGAATAATGTGACTGGGTGAGACATGAAGCCTGTGCTGCGACTTCTGTCTTGTGTGTGGCGCACGTTATATGTCAAAGCAGCACCGCCCTGATATGGCCCTTCGTGGTCGGCTGGGCGTTAAGCAAACAAACAAACAAAAAATCTGACTCTTGGCACACAGGTCAAAGCAGAGGTTAACTTGGGTGCACGTGTACCTAGGAGGGGGGTGATTTCTTGAATTAGCTGAGGGCGGAAGGAAATCGCTCACCTTCCACGTCCAAAACGTAGTGATATTGACACGCCAGATTAGTGCGGTAGCGTATTGTGCTAAGCAGGAAAGCGCGCTTTTCTGCCGGTATTCTTGTTAACTTCGCAATTTCCGGAAAATATCCACTTTCACCTTGAGACTGTTCTGTTTACATTCGACACTATCAAAACCACTTTGCAATACTGAAATATTTTTTTCTGTGTTCGAAAGCTACAGCCAATCGTTATTATGTCCCCTTAGGTACAGTTTTATAACATTATTGGCACATGTAAACAATAGGAATTAATTCATGAACGCTACGAAAAGGGCAGCCTTTAACCTCCCTGTTGTCACTCAGCATTTTTTTAATTTTTTATTCTCATCCACACTTTCAGCACTTCCCCCACCCGCGTCCCTATCTCAGATGTAATTTGTAAATTACGTTTTCAGCCTTCAATCCACTATTTAACATAGTAAGTCAAGCTTTTCAAACCTTATTAATAATTGCTTTGATGTTTTGTTATGTTCAGTTTATTATTTAATAAAGATCTCATGGTTCAAAATTTCATATTGTTTTTTTCAAAAACGTGCGTGTGTTCCATTTCAAACTAACCTCACTGATGTGAACTCCATTATTACTGTCACATCTTTTTTACAAATTACACCCATAATCCAAACCAACGCGCAAACACACACACACACCACAACTACACACATATGTACTCGTTACCATTAGCCAACGCTCGTCACAACACTGTCAGTCTCAAGTCTAAATAATAATAGTATAAATCATAACAAATTTTCTTCACATCATCATAGACATAATGTTGCTTCACATGTTCTTTGTACAATCGTTGGTTTTCACAATAAATATTGCATTACTGTAATTGTCTTCTTTTTCTTTCCAAAAACAAAACTCAAAGCCCACACAAGCTATTGCAACCTACTCCTATCTTTGGTCTCTCTTCCTGGGTACAATGGTACCAAAGACTTACATTCAAATGCTTACATTTCCATGCTACCCACATTGTCAAAATACCAATAATTATTCAAAACAAATGTTAACTACTACCTAATTTCATTTCAGACCCACACCCATTATTATACACACATTTCACATTTAAACCATTAGTCGGCCTCCTGTCGATATTTATCGACTAAGTTCCTTGTCTGTATTCTTTTTAACTTTCTGAGCTTGTTTGAGCTTGTTTTAAATACAACATAATTTTATCTATATGTTTTTGAAATCAGGAAATAATAAAGAGTAAGATGAAATCTTTTTAGGGTCGATTTCTTAAGCTATAATCGTAGTACTAATCATATTGAGTAAACATGACATACACTGAGCACACAAAGTTAAGGATATATTTTCAGTGGATAGCCCAGATGTAAAACAGCAGTTTTGGGTTCAGAAAGATACTACTACTACTACTAATAATAATAATAACAATAATATTAATTGTAATAATAATAATTGTCATTAAGTACTGGTGTCACATGACTGATGTGCACCAGTTGATTGGCTAATGGCGATGCGCTTAAAACTGTTAGTGCACTCTTGGAGTGCGCTAACTTTTCCACAGAGCGTATTCATCCGCCCTTTGACTAAGCGAGACTGTACTCTCATCCTCAGAATTAATTAATGATAAAAAACGCTGGCGCTGGACCCGAGTACTCTTCAGACTGGCTCGCTCCCCCAGTATGAAAGTTTCTGTCTTGTGCACGTGGATTTTAAAAAAAATATCTATTTATTTTACACAATTAAAAAAATTATTAGAGTAAAATAAAACATTAAAACGTTCATAATAAACAATAGTAAACAAGAATTAAAAAAAAAAAAATTGGACCGCCCATGCCGGGAATCGAACCCCGATCACTTGGATTTAAAAATGTTTTTATTTTTTTTTAATTTATTTTACACAATTAAAAAAACTATTAGAGTAAAATAAAACATTAAAACGTTCATAATAAACAATAGTAAACAAGAATTTAAATTTTTTTAAAAAAAAGACCCCCCATGCCGGGAATCGAACCCGGATCACTTTGGCCATAGACTCTCTCCTGCTCTCTGCCTCTCTTTCACCGAGACCAATAGTTTCTTTGCGGAGACCAAATCCCCACCCGTCGGCTGTCTTGCAAATCATGCTTTTCTCGTCACTGCGTGACGTGTTCGGCTCAGCCGCCCAAGTCTCCCCTTTAGTTCAGTGACTGGCTGTTCGCAAAGCGACCAGCCTCCCACCGCAAAAACTCCCACCGTTAAGAGTGGCTTTTGTGATTTATTTTGCATTATAGGTCCCAGGTAACATTATGAAGTTTTAATACGACCAATTGGACCTATTATCAAGTTAGTGTATCAACTTTTGAACGAACTGCGCCCAGTAGTTTCCCAGCAATAAGCTGTTAAGTCGAGACAGACACACACACACACAATTAAAGTCTGCAGGACCCTAGTACTGCGTACTCGGGGACATGTAGCTTATATTCTCTGTCACAAAGATGTGAGTAGCATAATTTGTGATGTGAACAACGTCGTGATTTTAACCTCCCTAAATGTTTTAGAGCGAGGCGTAGAGACTGGAGAGCGTTATTCACGTGTTTTGTGCGTTCCACGCAAAACTGGCTTTAGCTTGAGATGAGCTGTGTTTTGAGACATGTAGCTGGTCTGGGGTTAATAACGTCACAGCGTTTGAGATTTTCAACCGGGAAGGTTGTCGGCGCGTGTCGGTCTTGTTCTGGGAACAAGTACTCTTTCAAGAGACGGGTATCTCAAGGTAAATGATTTACTATGTTGTATATTATTGACGTTGGAATACGCTCCCATGGGGTCGCCTTCACGCGGCGGGAGCGTTTAAACAGAGCTACCCCACCCCTTTACTTCTCTTCTTTTGTCTTATTTCTGCCTTACCAGTCCTTTCATCTATATTTCCTTCCAAGAAAACTCTCCCTACTATTCCCTGCAGTTTTCCAATTCTTTTCTTGTTGTCTTATTTCTACCTGACTGGATCCATCACCTTTATTTCACTTACCAAAAGTCTTCTTTTCCACATCCTTATTTCTCTGCACCCCGCATGTCGTAAGAGGCGACTAACGGATTCTGTTTCTCCTTTTACCCTTGTTAAGTGGTTCTTGTATAGAATATAGTCAATGTTTGTAAAGATTTTAGTCAAGCAGTATGTAAGAAATGTTTAGTCCTTTGTACTGGAAACTTGCATTCTCCCAGTAAGGTCATATATTGTACTACGTTGCAAGCCCCTGGAGCAATTTTTTGATTAGTGCTTTTGTGAACAAGAAACACTTAACAAGTGGCTCTATCCCATCTCCCCCCTTTCCCCTATCCCATCTCCCCCCTTTCCCTCGTCGCGATATAACCTTCGTGGTTGAAAACGACGTTAAACACCAAAGAAAGAAAGAAAGAAAGAAACGTTGGAATACATAGCTGGAGTGTAAATGTTATTATTCCCCCCTCTGCTTCTTTACCTCTGTAAACTTGTAGGGGTAGTTATTTTTCGATAATGACCCAGCAACCAAACAAATAACGACCCAGCAACAGCCTGAATCCTCGATAGTGCAATGGGTTGAGAGGTTGTTCTGTTTCGGTACTACTTTTTGCGACTGAAAAGTTCCGAACGCTCTAATGTACGAAGTATACATCTCTGGAGCAAACAATACAAACATACCGCATTTAAATTAACAACTACAGGCCTGAACACATGAATCTCCATATAAAATCCATGAGTTCGGTTGTTTTCTGAATCTCATCTGCCGTGCCGTCAAGCCGTTCATCACAAGCAATTTCCCAAGGCAAGTAACTCATACTTTGTCTAGCGACAAGAGTAGTTCCCCTTCTTTTCACTCAGTTCCTTCGACAACAGACTGCAATCCGACGGTCAGTTTTCAACAATATTTCATTTAATAAACAGATCACACGCAACCAAATGCACACATCTCATCAATTTAAACAACATAAAGGGGTTTCATACACTATTTTCCCCAGAAAACTGAACTTCATACAGTTTTTAACGTTGGAACACGGGTGCAAAAGTTCGTCTGCTAGTCCCATTTGACGAAAAAACATTATCCTAAGCGATACTAAAACATATACAGAACACACAATATCTGCCTTTGCCGCCACGGCAGAATAACAGCATATCTGTGTACTTGATTTTAGCCCAAAATAGGAAAACTGACAAGAAGTGTTAACAGAATGGAATAATTTGCACGGAACTATACAACCGCGCATTAATCGATCGCCTGCGCAGGTTGACTGGTTGAGAGAATAGGATTCGATCAAACTTTCGCAAAAAAACTCCTCTTTTCTTTGAATAACTGAAGAAAGGAGGAATAAAGAGGTTACACACCTCGTCTCAGTGATTATCAAAAATAATGGTCTCAGTTCGCGGTCATGAAAAAGCTCGCTAAAGCTCGCATTTTTCATGATCCGCTAACTTCGACCATTATTTTTGATAATCACTGAGACTCGGCGTGTAACCTCTACGTGTATACAAAGTGCACCAAATCTTAGTGTGAAGCTTTGAGAGAATTCTTGATGTAATTGTATCACGGTTTTTCATGGGGAATTTCTTGAACATAAATGTTACGCATTTATGTTATGTTTAAGACGGTCATGCTTTGTATGGGAGTGTTATTCATAGATTAACTATTAGTTTGGATATTGAATGTGGACGGAATGTGAACGTAGAATGAACGAGAATGTATGAGTTGGTACATGAACGTTTGGAAGAAGAGATGGTTTTAGAGAATGTTATATTAAGACTTGGTTAAATTCTTTAGGAGTTTCCATGAGGGTTTTCCATGGCGTGTACGAGGGAGGAACCTTACACGGGAAGAGCGCGGGACGATGGTGGCGAGCAAGGGACCACATTGGCGCTGGATGACTAGACGAGGGAGTCTTCATCGTTACCGGTCGTAGCTGACGACGGTTGCTTTCGCTAATGGCGGAAGGGTTTCTCGGGGAGAAACGTGAAAGGTGTGTGTTGGCATCTACAATAAGAGTTTTTGGGAATTCATTATTCTACGAGGATTCAGCGACACAAGGAAGTGAAACTGGCGACATGCAGTGAGCCGTGATTCGAACTCGTGAGTGTCTGTCAGTACCTTCTGGTGTGCGTTAATCTATATTTGAGAAAGTATCTTTATAATATGTATTTACATGCATTGAGTGAAAGCTAAAAGATTGTGTGAACTGTGTGTCGAAAAGTTGATTCGTATTGATGTTTTTGAAGTGAAGAAGTATGTTGTTTTTGGTTGAGGAAATAATGAGCCTGTATCCTCCCAAATTCTGTTGTTAAAGTGTTTGGTGTGAAAAGGGTAGAGACAGTGCAATAGGGCAGAACACGTACATATGAAAGCAATTTCATTTATTTCACATGCAAACCACTTTATGACATTCTCCACAATACCAAATGACCATGAATTTCCTGCGGCTCAATTAAAGCAGAAGTGTTTTTTTCTGACAGATTGCATGTGCCTGTGCCACAGTAAAGCCCACTGATCTAAAAATAGAAGCCACTGTGTCTCATCTCATTTTCGACTTGCATATATTCTTCTCAAATGCCGTGTTAAGTGGCATGTAGCTTAGTATCCACCTTACCAAATGATGAGTTAGTATACAATTTCCAGCAGCTAACAAAAAACAAGTGTTATTCCGATAATGTACCTGCTAGACAAGCATTTGGAAGTCGACTGACTCGATCGACTCTGTCATACGTAGCAGACTACACTGAAATACGACTGCGTCAGTTCGAATTATTATTTCAAGGCAACAACAATCGGAATCGAAAACGTGTATGGTTTAGTACGTCCGTGACATATATAAGACTTATTACCAGCCTGCTTCATGCGTGCAGACTCAGTGCAACGTGACGAGCAATATTTGTTTTTGGAATGCCGCAGTACTAGTGGTTCGATTGCCTTAGCCTAGCAGACGACATAAACCCCGCTCAGCAAACTAACATGTTGGGCAAATGTGAACGAAAAAAACCATGGGGATATAATACGTGTTGGGTTCAGAGCATTCTTACCGTTCATATTTAGTACCAGACTCCCCGATGAGTGAAAATACCACACGAGAAACATGCCACATTTATTTCAGTTGAAAATGCGCTAACCGTCGACCTTGGGGGTCAGCCAATTCAAGGGGAGTCACTCTGCACAGTCAATCCGTCGAATCTCGACTACAGGTTTCGAATCGCAAATAACTCAGAACACAGTCCTTTCTCCGAGTTCAAATGAGGTCTCTCTGAAAGATCATCACTGTTTAGCTTAACGCTACACTGGAATTTACCAACAGAAAATACCACACGAGAAACATGCCACATTTATTTTGAAAATGTGCTTTCCGTTCGACCTTGGCAAGGGGCAAAACTCTGCACAGTCAATCCGTCGAAGCTCGATGAAGGTTTCGAATCGCAAATAACTCAGAGCACAGTCCTTTCTCCGAGTTTAAATGAGGTCTCTATGAAAGATCATCACTTTTTAGCTTAACGCTACACTGGAATTTACCAACAGAAATTAAAACAAGAGTTTGCGTGTGACGAAAGCACGATACACTTGAGACAGCCCACACAAAAGTAGATCTGACACAAACCTGACCACACAGTTACGCCTATCCAAATGCGCGTTGCAAAATGTGCTTTTTGAATCTTCCTTTTTATCTGGCGGTACTGACAATATCGTTATTGAAACAATCCCAGTGCACTAAGGGATTTATAGAGCAAATCTCGAAAATAATTATTGAACTCAGCGCTATGCGCTTCCTTCAATAATGAATTTTCTCGATTTGCTCTATAAATCCCTTAGTGCACTGGGATGTCTCAATAACTTAAATAATAATAATAATAATAATAATAATAATAATAATAATGAAGCTTATTTAGCGCGAACCACAGTAAACTTTGCTCTCCGCGCTTTACACATTAACTATGAATATAAACATACTATTCAAACATCAAATACATATATATTCTAACTAAATAACGTAACAATAAACTTACAGCAACACATTATCAACGTATGGACAAGTCAATACCATAAAATAGATGCACAACTCAATAAATCATGTACAATGAACATTGTAAAATCTCAACTTAACACACGCACACACGCACACACACACACACACACACACACACACACACTCACAGTGCCACAACACACATCACTTAAACAAGACAGGTAAAGAGTTGTTTATTATTCCAGATAGAGTTTAAACAGGTGGGTTTTCATAGCGGGTATAAAGACAGGGTTTGGGTACATGTGGCGAATGTTATCGGGGGGGGGGGGGGGGGGTTGCATTGTTATGGGGCTCCGATATGGACATTTTCGAGGTGAAAAACGTCATTATATTGAGCGAACACTACGTTAAGCATGTTCTGAATATACGGTGCGTGCAACTGAATGCAGCTGCTCGTATTGTACGGAGCTCCGCTCACCTACGCAACTTCAGCAGGACCTACGCAACTTCAGCAAGGCAGCACAGCGGTATATTCTGCCCATAACTTGGTTTTTCTGTCCCCAGAACTAGTGTCTGTTTTGGGACATGACGTGGTTAAATGCTAGGATGCGTGCTATGTGTACCTGAGACTGAGTTCACACACACAGCGTCAATGCCGCGCGTGTCATTAAAGGCACAGTAAGCCTCCCGTAAACCATCACAGATACTGTCAGGCTTTTACACACAGTACATCTTTCTTTCTTTATTTGGTGTTTAACGTCGTTTTCAACCACGAAGGTTATATCGCGACGAACACACAGTACAAACACCCTTCCATTTGAACGCTCACCAAACGGAAACATCCTAGGTGCCCTACGTAAAGAGCGAGCAATTTTCAAAGAATTTATTTTTGCGTGGTTTATTTTACCCCTGAGCCATCGTGAACCCGTGTGATCCAGTTTCCCTTTTTCACAATGCAGTCGTCAGTTTGTAATTTGAATGGGGCTCGCTGTGAGCTTATCTGCAATAGCACGTTTTGTACCTCTGACTTTTCACGAAAAAAACCGAATGTGATTCATAAGAACTCTAACGATGGCTTTTGACTGCCTATAAACCGTCGAAAATCACGACCTTGCGTGACCCTGCTTTCGGGCTTTTCAAACTTTCAAAACTTCCGATTGTACTGATCTTGTCTTGATGAAAAAAGAATTCTTTTATGATTTAAGAATGTTTGTGTAACAAGCTGAGAATTTATTATTTAGATTTTAAAAGTTACGTCAAGCGCCAAAACGCACCACGGTCCGAATCATTCTGATAATCATCGCTCCACGGCTATCGCCAGTTGAAGGGAAGTAACTCATTTTTGACCTGAGTTCAGGATGGGTCCGATTGAGATGGAGACAATCCGAAAAATTATTTCTTTGAAAATTGCTCGCTCTTTACATAGGGCACCCAGGATGTTCCCGTTCGGTGAGTGTTCAAATGGAAGCGTGTTTGTACTGTGTGTAAAAGCCTGACAGTATCTGTGATGGTTTACGGGAGGCTTACTGTCCGGGCGTGATTTCCGGTATCATAACAGCCGTCCAGCACCAAAACGAGGCGCCATTGTTGTACCAGCCCAAGTCCACGAAAATAAATTCTTTGAAAATTTCTCACGCTCGACAGAAAGCAGCCAGGATGTTCCCGTTCGGTGAGCGTTCAAATGGAAGTATGCTTGTACTGTATGTAGACGCTCGGGGAGCTCTGTGATGGTTTACGGGAGGCTTACTGTGCCTTTAATGTTGTTGTGAGAAAAACATGGGAGCTTACTCCGAGTTGACATTTAAATGTGTAAAGGGTGTGATACAAAAAAAAAGTTTAGTTTTTTCAAGCAGTTAAATTGAACATTATTACCAAGCATTTTGACATAATTCGGATTTGTTTTCGTTAAAAAAGTGATTGACATTTTAGGAAACAACAAACTGTCCAATCTTAAAGACAATTTGAAGTATTTTTATTGTAGTGTTTGTTTAAAATGTATTAGTTGTTCTGTGGGGTAGGTGCAGAGAAATTTAGAATAAATAAAGAATAAATATGTCCCATTAATTACGAATCATATCCAAAGCATGTGTCAAAATTGTATTGTTCTGTGTTTGTGAATTCCTGTTCAAAATTATCAGTTTTAAAAAGAAAAAAACGTAAAAACATTAGACACATGTGGGGATCGAACCTGCCACCGCCAGCTTGCCCGTGCAACTTCGTATCCATAACACCAACGAGGCATGGCAAGAAAATTAAATTGAAGAGGTATACAGTGTTGAACGCATGGATGGGATCTGACAGCGATTGAAATCTTTGGTGACCAGTATCAGAGACTGTAGAGTACACAGAGACGCTTCATCCTTCTTTGCGCTGCGGTGCAAAACCGAGACCGGCCAGCCAGCGCGCGGGAAAAGAGCCACTGCCGCACAAGGTAGCTCGCGTAAAGCGGCTGCTGTCGGCTGTGTTTATATCACGTTTGTATCAACATACTGTCTGTTCTGTCCGGCTGACAGTGCTGAAAAAAGTAACTGGATGAAAAAATGTTTGTTTGTGAACATCCTTTTTAAATGACCATAAAAACACCGCAGAAAATGGTGTAGATTAAAATTAAATCAAATTTACTTACGCAATATCCGCTGCATCGCTGTAGTTATGCAAACATGATGCAAGTCAGTGTCTTTTCACGAACTAACCGTCGTTATTTTTGTGTGTTTTAGTCAAATACAAATACATACAGAATACATGGTCAATTAAGCCTGAGAAAATATGTCAGGAATAAATCGTTTAACGAAATAGTTCCCGGTTAAATCGGTAACTACGGCATTTAGTCAATTTGGTGTCGTCCCATCACCTCGAAACTGAAATGGGTAGTCAATTACACGGAGATAAGTTCTAAGTTATCATGTAAGGAAAACTGTAAAATACAGCAACTTAAACAACATTCTTGTGACCAAGCTGACTTTAAAGAATCTTGATCGATCGATGATTTTCTTATTTCTTATCAGTTGCTTCTTTCTTGTTCCGAAAGCTCTTTCACTCTCTCTCTCTCTTTTCTCTCTCTCTCTCTCTCTCTCTCTCTCTCTCTCTCTCTCTCTGTCAGTCACACGCACGCACACACACACACACACACACACACACACACACACACACACACACACACACACACACACACACACACACACACAAACACCAATAAGCAACAACACCAATGACACGACAAGTAAGATAGACGTATAACAATAAGAACGGTTTGTGTAAATATGCTGTAGTCTTTTATACCAGGGCGAGATGGAGATACATTTACACAAGATATATTTATGAGAAGGGCCCCGAATATGGACTAGTTTTTGTTTCATGCTTGTTTCCTCGTGAAGAAGTTTCATTTTGTGCTTGGTGGTTGTGATCTGTACAGTTAACCGTTCGGTTTCGCTGCAGCGAGTTAGCTTTTAAAGGCATTAAATAGAAACAAAAACAAAATCACAACTTGTCCATATTTATGAGCCTTAGCAGAAGAACAAAAGTCGGTCCCCATATGTGGGGCCCTTCCTCCATATATGGAATTTTTTCAGATTTCAGATCCAAAAAGAATGTTGT
The DNA here is from genome assembly GCF_037325665.1 of Littorina saxatilis. Taxonomy (NCBI): domain Eukaryota; kingdom Metazoa; phylum Mollusca; class Gastropoda; order Littorinimorpha; family Littorinidae; genus Littorina; species Littorina saxatilis. The sequence goes on from NC_090254.1 coordinate 14,011,002, forward strand.
CAGAGTAAGGCGCAGCATGTCTGAAACATAGTTGAGGATAACCTCACAGGATTACAATTTTGAAATTTGAACATCCTGAAGCCTTTGGCATGTGAGTTTGAGCAATTGATGCCCGAACACCATGCCCCACTGTGCTTTCGTGTTGGCGCGGCCGTGGTTGTGCTGCACGATATCGCTACTGCTGTGGAAAGCGAAAGTAGGTTGTCCCATGTTTCTGCATGGTGGCGGCACAGGGCTTCCGGTCTCAATTTTTAGCACCGTATGAAGCGTACCTGTGTACTGTACAGTCTCTGCCATTATCTGCTATTTTGACTAAAATGACTGTGTTTAAAACGTTTCAATAACATGACTATGCATGACATGAACACACGCACAACACCTGGGAATCATTTATTTATAAATGGCCGTCTACAAGCGTTGACATTATTTGGCATGAAGATACATGCGTTATTCTTTGACAAAAGAGTAGATTGTGCCCCTTGAAATACATTGCTCTGGTTGGTTGGTCTCACGCTGCAATCACACTGCATGCGTCAAAAATATAATCCAGCCCATTTCTCAAGCGGCACTGCCGCGACGCCGAATTCATGTTTTCCCCCTCTGACTACACGTTGCGTGAAAAGAAAACCAGGCCACGTACTCGTCATAATTCGTAGCGCGTCGTGCACCATCGACGAATCAGAGCAGATGGGCGTAGCCAAAAAGGGGCAAATTACACCTGCGCAGTCTGCGGCGCTGCATGCTGCGATTGGGATTATGACGAGCACTTGGCCTGTGTTCTTTTCAGGCAACGTGTAGCGGGCTGGAGGAGAAAACAAACCCAATAATCTGCAGTGCGCCGTCTGTGCCGCTGACTCTGCGCTGATGTAATTTGCCCCTAAGAGGAACTACTGCGCGCATCGTAGTTACAGCAAAATGGAGTTAATTTTACTGCGAAGCAAGCTGTGTCTCCAGCAGTAGAGGCTAATTGGCTGGCTGGCAATGACGCATTGACATGACACATTTTAACCTCTTGACCACATCACAAGTCTGACAATATGTCTTCGAATCTGAGGTCCAGTTTGGATCTCTGGCTCAATTTTGTGTTTTTTGTTGTGCAAATTCATGTCGGATTACACGAAATATGACGGACCGTGGAGAAATGTGTTTAATGACTTTGTAAAATGAGTTGCAGTTGTCAAGTATTTGAGTGATCAGACTAATCGCTGCGCGCTGCACTGCGGCTTACTGCGTATATTAAGACCAGCCTTCACATACACATCGGAATCAGTTATTTGCTGAGATTGCTGGTTTTAATTCGTCGACCGCCTGTTGTTGTTTGACTCACTAAGTTGGGAACAACTCTTCTTGAAAAGTTCCCTCTAGCTCTAGCGCTACAACAAGGCTTTTTTGACACAAGTAACTCGACGCGAAATACAATTTCTCTCTATAAACGGAAGCAGCCGAGATGTTTGTCAATGGCAAATGAAAGTAATTGGTCATGTACTTGACTGCTCGGGGTGCTCTGTGATCAGGAACAAATGGTTTACGGGAGTCGGATGGTACCTTTAACGATTGATACAGTCCATGTACAGACACGATGACAACTGACACAGTCTACTTACATCCATGCACAGATATAACAAGGAACTTAGTCGATAAATATCGACAGGGGGCCGACTAATGGTTTAAATGTGGAATGTGTGTATAATAATGGGTGTGGGTCTGAAATGAAGTTAGGTAGTAGGTACTGAACTTGTCAAATCCAGGTGCACGGAGCCCCTGGGGCTTTTAGTCATACCTCAGGCAGCTATCCGTTAGAAGAACTACCAAGTTTCATTGACTTGCACCCAAAGAGTCAAGACCTGCGATTTATTTACGAATTAATTTCGTATTCGGACCCGGCTGGTCTTGACCTATTTTTGGATCTAAATTTAGATCAGGTAGATCGCCACATCATGCACAAAAAGACACGTCAGTAGCAAACTATGTCAGACGTCATCATGAGTTTGTGTAAAACAAAATGGAGGCCGGAATCACTCAGTTAAATCGAACTCCGACCAAACACCACGTAATAACTAGGTTAATTTATGCACTCGCGTGAACAAGAAACTGTCGAGCTTCACAGATGTCGTCGTTGGGTAGTTTTGGGTGTGTTTTACTACCATAGGAGGATTTTTGAACTGTAAATGCGCTCAGCTGCAACAAAAACGCAAAACGAAGGCTGTGAGCTGCACTGTGCCTCTAACATTTGTTTTGAATAATTATTGGTATTTTGACTATGTGGGTAGCATGGAAATGTAAGCATTTGAATGTAAGTCTTAGGTACCATTGTACCCAGGAAGAGAGACCAGAGATAGGAGTAGGTTGCAATAGCTTGTGTGGTCTTTGAGTTTTGTTTTTGGAAAGACATAGTTAAAGAACAAGTCGCGTAAGGCGAAAATACAATATTTAGTCAAGTAGCTGTCGAACTCACAGAATGAAACTGAACGCAATGCCATTTTTCAGCAAGACCGTATACTCGTAGCATCGTCAGTCCACCGCTCATGGCAAAGGCAGTGAAATTGACAAGAAGAGCGGGGTAGTAGTTGCGCTAAGAAGGATAGCATGCTTTTCTGTACCTCTCTTTGTTTAAACTTTCTGAGCGTGTTTTTAATCCAAACATATCATATCTATATGTTTTTGGAATCAGGAACCGACAAGGAATAAGATGAAAGTGTTTTTAAATTGATTTGGACAATTCAATTTTGATAATAATTTTTATATATTTAATTTTCAGAGCTTGTTTTTAATCCGAATATAACATATTTATATGTTTTTGGAATCAGTAAATGATGGAGAATAAGATAAACGTAAATTTGGATCGTTTTATAAATTTTTATTTTTTTTTACAATTTTCAGATTTTTAATGACCAAAGTCATTAATTAATTTTTAAGCCACCAAGCTGAAATGCAATACCGAAGTCCGGGCTTCGTCGAAGATTACTTGACCAAAATTTCAACCAATTTGGTTGAAAAATGAGGGCGTGACAGTGCCGCCTCAACTTTCACGAAAAGCCGGATATGACGTCATCAAAGACATTTATCAAAAAAATGAAAAAAAACTTTCGGGGATTTCATACCCAGGATCTCTCATGTCAAATTTCATAAAGATCGGTCCAGTAGTTTAGTCTGAATCGCTCTACACACACGCACACACGCACATACACCACGACCCTCGTTTCGATTCCCCCTCGATGTTAAAATATTTAGTCAAAACTTGACTAAATATAACAAGTCGCGTAAGGCGAAAATACAATATTTAGTCAAGTAGCTGCCATTTTTCAGCAAGACCGTATACTCGTAGCATCGTCAGTCCACCGCTCATGGCAAAGGCAGTGAAATTGACAAGAAGAGCGGGGTAGTAGTTGCGCTAAGAAGGATAGCACGCTTTTCTGTACCTCTCTTCGTTTTAACTTTCTGAGCGTGTTTTTAATCCAAACATATCATATCTATATGTTTTTGGAATCAGGAACCGACAAGGAATAAGATGAAAGTGTTTTTAAATTGATTTCGAAAAATTAATTTTGATAATAATTTTTATATATTTAATTTTGAGAGCTTGTTTTTAATCCGAATATAACATATTTATATGTTTTTGGAATCAGCAAATGATGGAGAATAAGATAAACGTAAATTTGGATCGTTTTATAAATTTTTATTTTTTTTTACAATTTTCAGATTTTTAATGACCAAAGTCATTAATTAATTTTTAAGCCACCAAGCTGAAATGCAATACCGAAGTCTGGGCTTTGTCGAAGATTACTTGACCAAAATTTCAACCAATTTGGTTAAAAATGAGGGCGTGACAGTGCCGCCTCAACTTTCACGAAAAGCCGGATATGACGTCATCAAAGACATTTATCAAAAAAATGAAAAAAACGTTCGGGGATTTCATTCCCAGGAACTCTCATGTCAAATTTCATAAAGATCGGTCCAGTAGTTTAGTCTGAATCGCTCTACACACACACACAGACAGACAGACAGACAGACAGACAGACAGACAGACACACGCACATACACCACGACCCTCGTTTCGATTCCCCCTCGATGTTAAAATATTTAGTCAAAACTTGACTAAATATAAATAAAAAGAAGACAAGTACAGTAATGTAATATTTATTGTGAAAACCAACGATCGTACAAAGAACATGTGAGGCAACATTATGTCTATGATGGTGTGAAGAAAATTAGTTATGATTTATACTATTATTATTTAGACTTGAGACTGAACAGCAAAAGGCGAAGTGTATGTTTTGTGGTGTGAATTGAAACAAAATGAAAAGTGTAAATATCTGGGAAATTGTGGTTAAAAGACTTCGTTATTTATTGATTGTTATTGAAAAGTAGGATATGCGCCGAAATGGCTGCGATCTGCTGGCCGATGTGAATGCGTGATGTATTGTGTAAAAAAATTCCATCTCACACGGCATAAATAAATCCCTGCGCCTTGAATATGTGTGCAATATAGATTGCATAAAATAAAAATTAAAAAATAAAAAAATAAATCCCTGCGCTTAGAACTGTACCCACGGAATACGCGCGATATCAGCCTCATATTGATTGATTGATATTGAAGTGAATAGCAAAACGCTGTATTTGAAAACAGCATGGGATTTATGTTATTGTTTTTGGTATCAGGTAATGCCCTAGTTTTTACAAATTGTAGCATTCGATTAACTTTACAATGTACGATGTTTGCTTGCAAATTACAACACAAACGCGAAAAACTTAACTATTTGTAGAGTTCTAAGGCATTGCAGACAAAGCAACTGCAAGAAAGTCAGGTTTTAGCAGTGTGAAAATCCGCTGAAAACGGTCTTATATCCCTTCCGGTATGGCCGGCTCTTATGACACTGACCCTGAGCTGACCGTGAGGCACCGAAAAGGTTATCACGGAAAAATTCTCTCCAAGAACCAAATGGGTTCGGTGCATTTGTCACATGTTAAAGGGCCCCATACGGGTTGAAAGAGATAAGGTACTGTCGTGTGTTTTTTGCCAAACCTAGTGCACTACCGTTCTCACGAGATAAGTTACGTCTGTTTTGTTCCGGGTTTTTTCTTTTCAATTGACACTATGTATGGGAGATGAAACAGAAAAGCCTGTTGGGAAAATTTGGAGGAAAAAACGAAACAAAACAAAAGTAACTGTTCTTATGACAACGACAAACAACGACATATGTTCACCGCCCTCAGCTAATTCAAGAAATCCCCCCCCCCCCCCCTCCTGCTAGGTACACGTGCACTCAAGTTAACCTCTGCTTTGAGACACATGTTCACCGCCCTCACCCCCTCCTGCAAGGTACACGTGCACTCAAGTTAACCTCTGCTTTGACCTGTGTGCCAAGAGTCAGATGAGAGAGAGAGAGAGAAAGCGAGAGAGAGAGACACTTACACACACACACACACACACACACACACACACACACACACACACACACACACACACACACACAGATAGACAGAGACAGACATAGAAAGACAGAATCGGAGCGACTCAGAGGGAGACACAGACAAAGACATACATACAGACAGAGAGAGAGAGAGAGAAAAAAAATGTAACTGATCTCGTGAGAACCGGGTTGAGGCCTTGCATGGTTTTGACGGCAACAATAATTATTGTAGTTGTCTAAGACTTTATTTCTGTTTGATTTGTGATAAGTTGGGAAGACATATTTATCAATTGATCAACAAAATAAAACATAATACAGAACGACACAACATTGTTAAAATCATTATTGGCCAACGTTGTACGTTTGCGAAGGCCTCAATCTTCCCGCGCCGTAGACCAAATTAATAGGTGCTTGATTTTGGTATTTTGATTTACATAACATTAAACCTTTCTTGGGGTTCATGGTCATGGCAACAGCCATAATAATATTATATCATATATAATATTACAGTTCAGCATATGTGAATTACATGTCATCATACCAAACTGTCATACATTTGTATTCCTACATTATTCTGATTGATCACAACCAAACCTACTATCATTGGACACATCCAAATGCAAGCGCCTGTTCTTCACAATATTTCCCACTGATCTAAAAATAAAATCAGTGCAATTTCCTGGGTCGGGCTTTGCCACAGACACTAACGGTTTGGCCTGTAGGTAAAATGTACAATGTATTTTTTTATTTGTGCACAAAAGCTTTTTTTCTTTTTTCTTTGTTTAACATAACAATGTTTAATGTCACTGTATGTTTGAAAGACCATGGTCATATTTGTAAAACAAATGTTACATTAGAAAATAAATAACATTTTAGTTCATGTTTTTTTCTACATCAGTGCTAAAAATAAGAAATAAAAAGGTCGGTATATAAGTCACTCAAATACAGCAAAGTATGAATGGTTTGAGTTTGTTGCGGTTGACCCTGCACAGTTCGACCAATGATGTTTTAGTTGAACAATTTTGCCGTCACCCCTCCCATAGGGTGACGTATGTCACAACTTCCTGTATTGCACAAACTCAGTGATGACCAATTTTGCCTTCACCCTTCCCATGGGGTGACGGATTTCACAACTTTCAACTGATGAACAATGTTGCCTTCACAGCTCCCATAGAGTGACGGATGTCACAACTTCCTGTGTACACAAACTGATGACGTATTTCACAACAAGATGGCGCTGCCCATGGTCAACCTCGAAACTATCCGTATAGAATGGGGGCCTCCTGGCCCCCATAATAATAACGATTAATACAAGCTATATAATTCATATATATATTCAGACATCACACCGGGGACTGTGTTCCGCCTTATTTCAGCTGGGCTCGTTGTTACTCCATTTTCAGCTGGGCCCGGTGTCACGCAAACGTAAGTGTTTTCATAAAAGCACAAACTATGACTTTCACACTGATCTAAGCTAAAATTGATGAATGTCAGTAGAAAGGGGAATACTTGTTTTCTTTGTAGACAGCTAAAAACGTCTTTTGCTTACCTGGTTAATTGACAGTGGCCGAATGTAAGGCGTGCATGCGGGTTTTTTTAGTGAACAATGAAGGTTGAACGTAAATTTCTCTCAACCATGGATTTGAACAACAAATATTCCTCTACTTTTACTATTTTGGGTAAAGCTATGATCATCTGTATCAATTGCGTGCTTCAATGCGTCCTCATTATGTCATAAGAAGCAATCAAAACAAGCAAGTGGTGTACTTTTTGTTCCGCGCTCGGCCCCCTGCATTTTTTTCTGCGTTCCGCGCTGGGCTTGCTTTTGTTCTGGGTGTCCATGGGTTTGGGTTTTACTTCTCGTGCCTCAACGCCTTGAAGCAGGCTCGGGAAAATGCATCAGCATTACAGCAAGAAACTATAGAACAAACTTATGACACAGAAAAGCCATAACATGATACCGTTGGTTATTATTTCTTCAGTTTGATCAGCTTTTGTGCCCAAAAAGCGACAACCCGCACGATGCGGGTCACATAATAAACCTAGTCAGATAAAAAACAAAAAAAACAATAGAGAGACAAAATAATTACTTAGGTTAGTGCTAAAAACATCCGTTTCTGGAAATGAGGTTTTTAGAAGACATAGTTTGTACTTTAGTGCAGACACGTACGTTTGCGTGACACCAAGCCCAGCTGAAAACGGAGTAACAACGAGCCCAGCTGAAATAAGGCGGAACACAGTCCCCGGTGTGAGACATGATGAAAACTTATGTAGTCTGAACATCTATGTACAGACACAATGTTAATTAAAGCAGTACATTTTATCCAAGTACTCACCAAGCGTATGGTGTCTGTTCTTGACCAGCAGGTAGTAGATATGGAAAACTCCCAAAAGAAGTATAGCCCAGGCCCTATGGATGAAAGATTGCATTTAACACATAGGAGAAGCCTGCCTGCAGGAAAGAGAATGCTTTATGTCCTACTGGCTAATTATATCGCCTCTTAAGGACAAGATATATGGCATTCCATTTGTCAAATAATTATTTGGATACTTTTTCATGATTTTTTCACCAGTTTTAGCTACATAATCATTATTTAGAAGCTCATGTGCTAAATAAGTAATTGTTTATAAACAATGTAAAACAATTCTAAATAAACAAATTCTTATGTAAACCATTCATTATTTACCAAAACAATTCATTGTTTACGTAAATAATTCATTGTTTACGTAAATAATGATTTATTTAGCAACATTGCTGATTGTTTACAAACAATGTAAAATACGTCTAAATAATATATTGTTTACGTAAACAATATATTATTTAGAATTATATTACATTGTTTATAAACAATCAGCAATGTTGCTAAATAAATCATTATTTACGTAAACAATGAATTATTTACGTAAACAATGAATTGTTTAGCCAACACATTTTCCATTATTTAGGGGTTTCTAGGATTCGCTTCTGAACTAAGTTTTATGTCTTTCAGTGATTACTATAATTGAATACAAGGTCTCTCCACACACTCTTATCTTAAAATAGCTGTTGTTTGGATATTATTTTGTTTATTTTACAAGCCGAAATTGCTGTACGAAAATAACTGATCTCAAACACAGTCAAAGGTCAAGGTCAATTAAGGTTTTTCCTTACCGGGAGTGTTTAGTGTTTGCATTTTCTTGCTTGAAGTTGTTGAAACACAGTTTTTTCCCCTTATGTTCTCTGTTCTGTTTATGTCCCAAGAACATGCCTGTCTTTCCATTTCTCTTCCTTTAATCGTTTCATTTCAAAGAGAAAAGTAAAAACATATTCGAAACTACGGAGAATTTTTGCGTCACGAAGGAATTCAAAATGGCCGAGGGAGCAGAAAGGAACGATAATATTGAAACCAGAGACATTTTGTAAGTTTTTTCACGCGCTGCTGCTGATGCCATATGCGGCATTCTGTCTGGCGGACCTGGTCCTGCTGCGGAAAGAGAACGTTTTTGTTGAGACAAAACAGAAAACTTAGGACGGAAAACTTTTTTTCAACAACTTCAAGGGAGAGAATGCAAACACTAAACACTCCCGGTCATGACCTTGACCTTTTGTTTGTTTTCGCATTCAGTTCTTTTCGTACGGCAATTTCAGCTTGTAAAATAAACAAATTTACGAACATTTTCTGATAAATAATGTTTGGAGATACCTTGTATTGAATTATAGTATATATATATACACAAAGAAAAACAAGTCGCGTAAGGCGAAAATACAACATTTAGTCAAGCTCAGTCGAACTCACAGAATGAAACTGAACGCACTGCATTTTTTCACAATGACCGTAGTCCGCCGTTTGTGCAAAACGGAGTGAAACTGACAAGCCTGTTCAGCGCTGAAGTGGTTTCGCTGTGCTGCATAGCACGCTTTTCTGTACCTCTCTTCGTTTTAACTTTCTGAGCGTGTTTTTAATCCAAACATATCATATCTATATGATTTTGGAATCAGGAACCTATAAGACAAAATTGTTTTTAAATCGATTTCGGAAATTTAATTTTGATCATAATTTTTATATTTTTAATTTTCAGAGCTTGTTTTTAATCCAAATATAGCATATTTATATGTTTTTGGAATCAGAAAATGACGAAGAATAAGATGAAATTGTTTTTGGATCGTTTAATAAAAAAATAATTTTAATAACAAGTTTCCGATTTTTAATGACCAAACTCACTGATTAGTTTTTAAGCCACCAAGCTGAAATGCAATACCAAACCCCGGCCTTCGTCGAAGATTGCTTTGCCAAAATTTCAATCAATTTGGTTGAAAAATGAGAGTGTTACAGTGCCGCCTCAACTTTTACAAAAAGCCGGATATGACGTCATCAAAGGTATTTATCGAAAAAAGGAAAAAAAACCTCCGGGGATATAATTCCCAGGAACTCTCATGTCAAATTTCATAAAGATCGGTGTAGTAGTTTAGTCTGAATCGCTCGACAGACAGACAGACAGACAGACAGACAGACAGACAGACAGACACACACACACACACACACACACACACACACACACACACACACACACACACACACACACACCACGACCCTCGTCTCGATTCCCCCTCTATGTTAAAACATTTAGTCAAAACTTGACTAAATGTAAACATGAAGCTTAGAAGTCAATTCTTGATTCCCCTAAATAATGAAAACTGCTTTCCCTAAACAATGAATTGTTTAGGGAAAGCAGTTTTAATTATTTAGCGAATCTGCTAAATAATGCATTATATCTCAATGATTTATTTAGCAACTGCTCACTTTATCCACCCAAAAAATATTATTTTGTGAAATAAGTGATTATTTGTGTAAACAAATAAACAATACATTATTTACGTAAACAATGAATTATTTACGTAAACAATGAATTATTTACGTAAACAATGAATGGTTTACGTAAACAAAAAATTATTTAGAATTTTTTTTACATTGTTTATAAACAATTACTTATTTAGCACATGAGCTTCTAAATAATGATTATTTAGCTAAAACTGGTGAAAAAAACATGAAAAAGTATCCAAATAATTATTTGACAAACGGAATGCCACAAAGATATGGGTAATATGATTCGAATTTTACGCCCTTTTGACAAGATACACAAATGTATGCGTGTTTAGGTGGTATCAGCCATCTGGCACTTATGACAGAATGACCAAGATCTTTTAAGTGACACGGGGGTGGCACATGGCTTCCGTCTCTGGGACTGCACATAAAGTTGACCCGTGTCCGTCCCAGCCCAAATTCGAACCTGCGACCTTCCAATCACAAGTCCAGTGCTCTAACAACTGAGCTACCGGGCCCCAGGCCCAAGGCCAGCCTGCCTGTCCGCTTTTCACATTTTCAAGTAACAACTAGCTGTCTTTACTTCAGTTGGTGTAACACACAATTTCTGTAGCCGCTTTGTCTCATGCAGTCCTTGTGAAACTGAGAAAAGGGAAGACGAGATACAGTCATATTTTGTAATGTAAGCAGAGAAAATAGCCTTCTTTCATTGCAGTACCAAAAACATCTCTGTGCTGTTAAATTTACAGCTTGTACAAGCGAAATACTAACTCTTAATAATTATTAGCCAACCTGTATATATATGCTAATAGTTGATTTTGAATGTCCAATGTTGTTTTTGGGATATTTGTAAAGCGCCCTGCGACTATTATTTTGTGGTATGTTAATAAAGCTATATGAGAAAATAGTATTAACTGTATCATTACTTTTTCTGGGTTGCCGAGACTGAGCAAGTAATGCAGTGCCTGCGCACATCAGCGTACGACGGATAATCCACGAACCCGTTAACAGTGACTTGGCTATCACGGTCACACACTGCTGTGGCCATCTTCTTGTGCGCCACATTGAACAGCACTGAAATGAAACCATTGACTTAATTATGTATGCAGTGATTGTGTTTGTGTGTGTGTGTGTGTGTGTGTGTGTGTGTGTGTGTGTGTGTGTGTGTGTGTTTGCTTGTGTGTGTGTGTGTGTGTGTTTGCTTGTGTGTTTGTGTGTGTGTGTGTGTTTGCATGTGTACATGTGTGTGTGTGTTTAAACAATCGTACAGCACTGAAAAGAATCATCCTACACGTCCAGAGGCATATACAGGGGCGAATCCAGGGGGGGGGGAGTCCGGGGTTTCCGGACACTCCCCCTCCCCCAGCCTAAAAAATATACAAAAATTGTAAAAAACAAAAAAATTAAACACAAATCAAGAAAGGAATTTGAAAATAAAGAAAGAATGATGGCTCAGATTGCACCAAATTTATCAATTTTCCTTGTTTTTATCAAACAAATTCCGGGGGGAGCCGGCCTTTGTTTTTTAAATGACGGTTTTGGGAGCTAGTTCGGTTATTTGTTGGCTCAGGTTGACCTAGTCGGTCAATTTTCTTTGTTCGATCCAAATTTGTCCTCTTAAATTAACTTTTTGGAAGGTGTATTCGGGGAAGTTTCTTGGCTCACATTGCACCAGATTGCTCTAATTTCCTTGTTTTTATCAACATTTTCCGGGGGGGGAGGGGCTTGCCCCCTCACCTCCCCTCCCCCCTAGGAGGTTCGGAAGCGCCCTCAACTTAGAGCTTCGCATCGACGATCTGTTCCTAAAACAAATTTGGACCCCCCCTTAAAAATAATGTGATCCGCCCCTAATATTTGTATGCACAACACACTAGAGCACTAAACTTAAAGAACTGACATATATATATATATATATATATATATATATATATATATATATATATATATATATATATATATATATATATATATATATATAAGTACATCTGCATGCAAAATAGTATAACCTATCAATGAAACCACCAACACATCTAAACTTGGCCAAACAATTATTGCAACAAATTTCAAATCCAAATTAAAGCATTAATCCCCGTGTCATTTTATTAACACTTTATATGCCAGAGAAGGCCTTTTTAACCTTCAGGATCACCTTTTGGATTAAATATTTATTTTACCGGGATCACGTGACCGCCGCTCAAGTAAGGGTACCCTCAAAATTGACCAGACAAAAACGGAAGAATAAAAAATCGACAAAAAATCACAATAGGCAAAACTTTGCAACTTTGACATACGAGAAGAAAGTCAAACCAATTATCTACCATGAACAGATTGTTTTGTTTTGCTACCTTGCGTATTTCGCGTGCCATGCTATTCCTACTGATGCAAGTGGCGATCGCAAGAGCGGTCAAAAACGTGACTTTTTGCGTCATTTTTTAGGGGCATCATGACAAAAAAAGTCTGCACTTTAGCAATGACTTGGTGAATTGCTTTGAAACTAACTTTTAGAATATTTTACCAACATACTAGAGATACTTCGAGCGAATGATGGATTGTTACAGGTGTTTGTAAAAATGTTATGCAACTTTTCGAAAGAAGTTTTTCATTTTGTCATAGGAATGTTCCCTTGGGTCCAAAAAAGTTATGACTTTGCATGTCTTTAGAAAAATGATTGATACACACACTGCTAAAGTGTTATGTGCGTGTAAGCACTGACGCAAATTTGCTGGACCAGTAAACACGCTACATATTTAAGCGATGATTCTGGTGCCACAGCGATACCCAGCCAAGCGTGACCGTAGCATGTTTTAAGAGGCACGCAGCGATAACAGCTGTAAGCGCGAAACAGCGTGAACGTTCCATTTTTTCCTCATGAGTTTGCATGACTAGCAAATTAACGCCAGCAGCTACACACAAATGAAACTTAGACAGAATCTGTATCAATCATTTATCTATAGATATGCAAAGTCATGATTTTTTTGGGATTCAGGTGAATAATCCTATGACAAGTTAAACAACATTTTCCGAAACATTGCATCACATCTGGATAAATAACCTTAACGATCCAAACATTCGCACGAAGTATCTCTAGTATGTTGGTAACATATTCTGAAAGTTTCAAAGCAATCCACCAAGTCAATGCTAAAATGTAGCGCTTTTTGACATGATACCCATAAAAATTGACGTAAACCGTTCCGTTTTTGACCGCTCTTGCGATCGACACCTGCATCAGTGGGAATAGCATGGCACGCGAAATGCACAATGTAGCAAAACAAAATAATCTGTTCAGGGTAGATAATTGGTTTGACTTTCTTCTCGTATGTCAAAGTTGCAAAGTTTTGCCTATTGTGATTTTTTGTCGATTTTTCATTCGGCTCTTCCTTTTTTGTCTGGTCGATTTTGAGGGTACCCTTACTTGAGCGGCGGTCACGTGATCCATGTAAAATAAATATTTAATCCGAAAGGTGATCCTGAAGGTTAAGTGAACGGCCTTCTCTGGCATATACAGCTTTAATTAAATTACACAGGAATTAATGCTTTAATTTGGGTTTGAAATTTGTTGCAATAATTTTTTGGCCAACTTTATATAGAAGCTCCGCACACATGTTCGTACCTAACTAAAACACTAATTCCCGTGTCATATTATTCAAGCTTTCTATGTCATGAAATGTTTTCAACTTGGTTGTCTGGCACGTTTTTGGGCTCAACGATTTCTTTTACGGGGGTCACGTGACCGCCTTCCAAATAAGGGTAACCCAAAAATCGACCTGACAAAAACGGAAGGTACAAATTTTAAAAAATGGCAGTAGAATGTTGTACCATTTAAGGTATTGACACAGATGTTATGAAAAATCACGGAAATATTATGAAACCCATCATTTTGGCGACTTACATCCATTAAAAAAAAAAACCATGACTTCGAATACACTGAGCACCAAAAGTTAAGGATATTTTTTCAGTGGTTTAGCCCAGATGTTAAACAGCAGGTTTTGGGTCAGAAATATACGTGTATTTGAAGATCAGTCTTTCTTCTGCTCAGAAATGTGTTTCTTTGATCTGAGCAATATTTGGGTATGACGTCACAAGTCCGTGACCACGCCTACCCTCAAAAATTGCGTTTTTTGACGGCGTGATTCACTTTCAACCGTCGAAACGGTAACTTAAACTGAATGATAGTTTACAATTTTTACATCCGAAAGTTAAAACACACGGATATCATCACGATCAAATGGCCTCTCTACAAAATCCAGGTATAGGAGCCAGAAACGCTGCATATAAAGTCAGTCAGTATTTAACCTCCTCAACACAATCTTGTCTCATAGTGATTTCTGTTGGCAAAGAACATGTAGTTCTCAACTCAGAAGACCGATTTGTTGTCTTCCAGTGTGAAATTCAGATCTACCCCATCTACGTGCATTGATCTGAGCAATAAAATGTAGATGCGATAATCTGCAAACATCTCTTCAACACAATCTGCGTAACATTATATTGTCCCATCGTGATTTCTGTCGGCAAAGAACATGTGGTTCTCAACTCAGAAGACCGCTTCGTCATCTTCCAGTGTGAAATTCAGATCTGCCCCAAGTACGTAGGCTACATTGATCTGAGCGATACAATGCAGAAGTGATAATCTGAAAAATAATATCTTCGAGTGAACGCTGCAACGTGTGAACGGACCCCCCTAGCAAGCTAGGCGCTTCGCGCCGTCGGCTCGGCGCTTCGCGCCTTCACACCCATATCTTCACAATATACTTTTGGAAACCCCGCCCCATAAAATTAACTGATCCACCCCTGATTACCATATTTATTGAATGATTGTGGTATTTTCTTTGATTGTGTTGATTCTCCTATCTCTCTGTCATGTACTGGGTGCTTTGTGGCCAGTTTCTTCCCTAGACTGTGTTGACAAATGCGTCCGTGTGAGCCGACCCCCACTTGTCACCAGTAGCAAAGAACAACTCAAAGGCAAGACAGCCCTCCTGCGCGGTATCATTTGTAACGCATTATCCCATGGTATAACTTTGAACGCAATCTGAGTGCATTTATTTCAGGTAGTATCCCTTTCACACACAGAGCAACAGATGGACAGAGAGAGAGAGAGTCACACAGAGAGAGAGAGAGAGAGAGAGAGAGAGAGAGAGAGAGAGAGAGAGAGAGAGAGAGAGAGAGAGAGAGAGAGAGAGAGAGTTCTGTCTCCGACAGTATTTTTAATCTTCTTTTAATTTCGTTTCGTTTATTCCAGTTGAAAGAATATGTACTTCTAGAAGTATAAGGGAGATCATTGTGCTTTGTAAATTTTTACTTAGTAGTTTCCCCTGAATCTGTCCTTGCCGGGACGGTTTCTCTCTTCCTCTCTTTAAAGAGGTCTGGTGGCCCACGAAGTGTGAGTAATTTTCATTTCTTTTAATAAAGGATCCGACTATAGTATGATTTACATTGGTTTTGAGGTTGTAATCATTTGTGTGATCACTCTTGACACACATTTTTTGGTAGAGTAAGATTTGCAGTCTTCCACGTGGTTGTCGAGCTATTCCGCCATTTTTTCCTTGTTGTAGATCTGGTTTACTTTTCTGAATTTGTGATTTTGTTCATTTGAGAGTGTTGTTAGTGTTGTTGTAGGAATTATAGTATAGTCACCTGGCTGGCTATAGTGGAAAGGTTACTTTTGGTGGTCACATTAGATATTATGTTTTTTGGAAAGTTCGTTTTATTTGCAGCCACAGTTCGGTAAACGACAAATGGCTAAACCCAACCACCTAAGAATGGGAAGCGTTTTTGTAACATGACCCATATTCTGCAAAAATGCAGCCATGACGCAGGGGGTAGGTTACAACAAACCGTCATGTACCGCTTGACTGCATACGGATATAAGCAAATTATACCTTAAACGAAAGCTAAAGATTTTTGCCATCAGACAGCAAGTAAAATGCCTAATTCGTATACACAGTTTTATTTTTAACAACATCTGTATAACATGCGGACGACAAAACAGGAAATGCCATTTTCTCAATCGATATGTATAGCTAACTGAACGCCTGGTTGAAACCGCAATCAAAAACATCTTGAAAATTGTTTATTCTCACAGCTAGAATTATTTTACATCAACAATTGTTAATTTACCGAGGAAAACAACAGTCACATAAGATACATAATGGATGATTTTGAATCAACTCCGAAAACCGAACCGGGTCGAAGCAAAAAAGAGTTTACACATACACAGGCTTGAAAAAGGATAATTTGGTTCAATCTGTTAGATTTTTACCCATAACGTTAAAGATCAGCTTAATATAAAAGGAAAGTGATCATTGTAAAAGGATTTTGCTATCGCAAAATAATTCAACTTCCGGTTTTACCACATGGCGTCCATAATATTATCAATTTATTACATAGCGTGCATTTGTCAGAAATTATACTAAATGTTAGAAGCGATCTTAAAGTGAAAGTAACGTTTAATAAAAGTATGCGCATTTATTTATTGATTGATATATGACTAAAATAATGGACATGTAATTTAAACGTACAAAACGACATTTTGTACACTACCTCTCTAAAAAAACCGCGACTATGACCGACCGATATGTATGTGTAAATTAGGTCATTGTTAGTGATGAAAACGGGTTTTCTTTAAAAGATAACATGCAAACTGTGAAGTTCAAGCCCATAAATGATTTTAGTACGACTTCTTCAAAACAGGTCTGTTTTTCACTCCACCAGTTTCAGTTTTAATAAAATATATGTATAGCTCTCATTTTCAAAAAAAACTTATCTGCAATTCACTTAACCAAATACACAATGAACCCAGAAGGTATTAGAGTGAGACACTTTACAGTGAAATATGTTATGATTCCCCTTATTTCAAAATATATGCATTTTAATTGGCAGACACGATTCACGTCGTTGGTACGTGTCCTCTGGTGAGGCAACCGTTAGCATTTTTTGTCGTAAAAATTGACATTTTTAAACATAAATCATGGACAAAAAACTAATTCTACAAAAAGTGCAGGTTTTCTTGGTATAGTCAGTTAAAGCATCTTAAAATTCAAGAAATTGTGCAATTACGTGTATGTATTTGAAATGGCAGAAAATATTGAATGAAAGTGATTTTTGACTGATTGAAACCCTACCCCCACTAACAAAATGTGCCCTGAGATTAGGGGTGTTAGTTGAAGATGAATGAATAATGGCTATGGTTTTCCCCTAAAGTATTCAAAACCTAAACATATACATAGGCAAGATGTTCTACATTAACACAATTAACTTTTTAAACATATACATATGCTTAGTACACGATACTTCCGGTTTTTCTACCGGATGACTTATACATTTAGGGGGTAAACACCTTATCGTAGAAAAAGCTTTATTTTCAAAAAGTGCAAGTAATTATTAAAAATCATACATAATATTTATATATTGGAGTTAATTTTCCTTCGAAAGTCATTTGTTTCAAGTGGCAGACAATGTCAGTTGGAGAGTTACATGTACGTAAAGTGTATAACTGTTGTCTGTGATTAGTGCATTGTGTACACATTGGCACCATTTGATCCTAAATGCTAAACGATGTCGTGATCATACCACAGTTTTAGGATAATTTACATCGCATCGATTACTAAATTGATGGTAGAATTTCACTGATAAATTCTATTTCCGGTAGCGTCAGTGCCGTTATCTGAGATAGTAACGTTTTACATGGTTTCACGTTCAGTGGTGAACGTAACGTGTGGTTTAACAAAATTACTTGCACATACAATAGTGAAGTCTGTCTGTGTGTCTTTGTTTGTGTGTTTGTCTATGTCTGTCTGTGTGTTCGTCTGTTTGTCTCTCCCTCTGTCTGTCTATCTCTTTCTCTCTGTGTCTTTGTCTGTCTGTCTGTGTGTCTCTCTCTCTCTCTCTCTCTCTCTCTCTCTCTCTCTCTCTCTCTCTCTCTCTCTCTCTCTCTCTCTCTCTCTCTCTCTCTCTCTCTCTCTCTCTCTCTGTGCGAGGTAGGTGCACTTAAAGAGAAAGCAATACAGAAAGAAATGCATTTCTCTACCAAGAATGAAGTTTGTCTGTCTGTGTGTTTGTGTGCGTGTTTTTTTGGTTGCGTAAGTGTTTCTCTATAAGCATCTCTACGTCTTTGTTTGCGTACATAAGTGCGTGCGTGCATGTGTGGGGGTTTCTGTGTCGGTTTGTCTCACTGTGTGTATGTCTGTCATTTTGTCGGTATGTTTGTGTATGTCTTTGTGTGTGTGTGTGTGTGTGTGTGTGTGTGTGAGTGTGTGTGTGTGTGTGTGTGTGCGTGCGTGCGTGCGTGCGTGCGTGCGCGCGCGTGTGTGTGTGTGTGTGTATGAGTGCCAGCGTGTGTGCGTGCGTGTGTGTGTGTGTGTGTGTGTGTGTGATTGCAATTATTCCTCCTTTTTACATTTAGTCAAGTTTTGACTAAATGTTTTAACGTAGAGCGGGGAATCGAGACGAGGGTCGTGGTGTATGTGCGTGTGTGTGTGTGTAGAGCGATTTAGACTAAACTACTGGACCGATCTTTATGAAATTTGACATGAGAGTTCCTGGGTATGATATCCCCAGACGTTTTTTTCAGTTTTTTGATAAATGTATTTGATGACGTCATATCCGGCTTTTCGTGAAAGTTGAGGCGGCACTGTCACGCTCTCATTTTTCAACCAAATTGGTTGAAATTTTGGTCAAGTAATTTTCGACAAAGCCCAGACTTCGGTATTGCATTTCAGTTTGGTGGCTTAAAAATTAATTGATGACTTTGGTCATTAAAAATCTGAAAATTGTAAAAAAAATATTTTTTTTTATAAAACGATCCAAATTTACGTTCATCGTATTGTCCATCATTTTCTGATTCCAAAAACATATAAATATGTTATATTTGGATTAAAAACAAGCTCTAAAAATTAAAAATTTAAAAATTATTATCAAAATTAAATTTTCGAAATCAATTTAAAAACACTTTCATCTTATTCCTTGTCGGTTCCTGATTCCAAAAACATATAGATATGATATGTTTGGATTAAAAACACGCTCAGAAAGTTAAAACGAAGAGAGGTACAGAAAAGCGTGCTATCCTTCTCAGCGCAACTACTACCCCGCTCTTCTTGTCAATTTCACAAAAACAAACAGATAATGACGTCATTTTAAGTGGCACAAACGTGTACATGAATGCCTTCCCTTTCGAATGATTTACAGTTATATAATTTCTGTCAAGCGGTTTAAGTTTTATGTCCGTTTTATGAACCCAACCCTCAAAACAAGAATAGTAACGCCAAAGAAGGAAAACATACACACAAACCAACGTTTTTCTCACCGGTGGTTTGGAATATTGCCCCAAAACTTTCGATTTAGTGTTGTGGTGTTAAAATCTATCAGAAAAAAGTGTTTGCTAACGTGACGCCAAAAAGTAACCAAAACGGTCCTTAGCCGACTGACTAAGAAGTAAGAAGCGTGCCAACTTTGGTCGATGTAGTATTTTGTTGGTTTTAAGTTACGGTAAAAAAAACGACTCGGAATAAAGGCCCCAGTGCTCCAGTTGTGTAATTGGATAATTCGATTTTTTGTGTACCCCATTTGCCACCAAGCGTTGGTTTTTTCGGTCGCGACTGCGGTGGTTTAGAGGTTGCGATTTTGTGTTTTGATTCTTTTCATATTAGTTTGTACTTTTTCTTATGGTTTCTTTTGTTTACATATGTTTCAGTTTTTTACCGTCTTCACTTAACTTCACTTCTGATTAAAGAATTGGTAAAACTACCTGGGGCGTGAACAGTGTTTGAATCCGCGAGCCAGGATAGTAAAAAAACTTCGCCACTATGATGTCTCAAGAAAAGACTGCTCGAGCCCGAACCCTCTCCGTCACCAACCAACGACTGGCAGAGGTGGAACTCGAGCTGCAGATTGCAGAGGAACAGTACCAGCTGGCAAAAAGGAAAGCCTATCTTACCAAGGAACTGGCGGAGCTGAGCGCCCTCAGGCTGAGGGACGAGCCCAGCCTCCACACTGTTCAACGAACGATCAAGAAGGAGCCCGCCCTCCAGGACTACTCCACGTCTACCACGCACGAACGTCGATGGCACGAGCCAAGATTGTCGAACGACGATGCCTACAGCCAGCCGTCTAACGCATCATCTCCCACTCTTTCCAGAGCCTCTTCCCGCCTCAATACACAGGGATCTGCAGTTGGACCCAGGCAGAACCACACGTCCCTACCAGTTCAGTCATCAAATGACGCTGCCTCATTGTTTTGGATAAAGCGGGATCTCTTGACTCATCGATTGACTCCGTTCGATGAACGCCCGGAGTCATTCCACGTTTGGAAAGACTGTTTTACATCCATCATGCTCGACTTGGATGTCTCTCCTGCCGAGGAGCTGGACCTCCTGGCCAAGTACCTTGGACCAGAGTCCAAGAGGTATGCCCAGAGCCTGAGGTCTGCCAACATCGGGAATCCTCAGAGAGGACTCCAACTCCTCTGGAAGCGCCTGGACGAGCGGTTTGGCTCACCTGAGCTCATTGAGGCATGCCTGAAGGCAAGGCTGGAGGAGTTTCCACCTATCTCTAAAGATCAGCGCAGCCTCTACGAGTTGAGCGACCTCCTCGAAGAAATCTTGTCAGCCAAGATGAACCCTGTCCTCGCCCCTCTGTTTGCCCTTTACGACTCGTCTACAGGGGTCAACATGGTGGTACGGAAGCTTCCTCACCACCTCAGACAGAAGTGGGTCATGCGTGCAGCGACATACAAAAGCGATCACCGCGTCCCATTCCCCCCCTTTGAGTTTTTTGTGGACTTCGTTAAAACTTGCGCCACAATTCAGAACGACCCGGCCTTCAATTTGGAGAATGACAAAAAGGCCAAGCCAGTGCTCTCCAGAAAGACCAACCTTGAAGCAAAACCCGAGTTTTGCCCAATCCACACAACCGCAAGGCACTCTTTGCTGGAGTGTAAAGGCTTCGCAGCAAAATCACTTAGTGAGAAGAAGGCAACCCTGAAAGAGAAAGGAGTGTGCTACAGATGCCTTTCTTCCACCAGCCACAGGGCAAAGGACTGCAATATGTCGGTCAAGTGCAGTGTCTGCTCTGGAAGGCACCACACCACCATGCATCAGGACAGACCATCAGCATCCCTGGATCCCATCGAAAAGCATGGCGGAGAGGTGTCCGCAAAGTGCACCACCTTGTGCAAAGGGGGTCACCTGAGCAGATCATGCGGTAAGGTGGTGAAGGTCAAAGTTTTTCCCCCTGAAAAGACCAAGGGGATCCAAGTTTATGCGATCTTGGATGACCAAAGCAATGCCTCCCTGGCAACGCCGGAGCTGATGGATCAGCTAGGCTCGTCCCCCAGTGAAATTGAATATCAGCTAACGTCTTGCGGCGGAACACAGGCGATGAGTGGTCGTCAGCTCCGGAACATCACTGTCCAGTCCACTGACGGAAGGTCCTTGACCTTGCCCCACGTACTTGAATGCGACACCATTCCAAGCGATCGATCAGAAATCCCTTCTTCTGAAGTGGCCCAACATCATGACCATCTCAAACGCATAAGGAAAAGAATCCCTCCTCTCGACCAACAAATCCCCATCGCACTGCTGATTGGACGGGACCTCCCTGAAGCCCACCACGTGCTGGAGCAAATTGTTGGCCCACCGAAATCGCCATTTGCACAGCGACTGCCTCTTGGCTGGGTAATCATCGGGGATGTGTGCCTCAACAAAGTCCACCGACCATCGACCATCAGAGTTGCCAAGACGAACGTCATTGATGGAAGAACGACCATTTTTGAACCTTGCCCGTTCAGCTTGAAGGTCGACGTCGCCAAAGATGTCGGAGCTGAAGTTTTCCAGCGAACGCCAGAAGATGACAAGGTTGGGCTGTCCGTGGAGGACAAAGCATTTTTGGCTCTCATGGATGAGAAATTCAAGCAAAATGAAGAAGGGCGTTGGTCGGCTCCTCTCCCCCTGAGATCGGAAAAACCAATCCCCACCTGCAATCGGTCCCAAGCTGTCAGTCGTGCCAAGGCCTTGGAGGCATCACTGAAGAAGAACCACGTAAAAAGAGAACACTTCTTCCAGTTTATGGAGAAGATCCTGAAGAGTGGCTCCGCTGAAGAGGTCCCCCAGGGTAAAGCTGGACACTGCTGGTACCTTCCACTTTTCGGAGTGTACCACCCCAAAAAACCTGACAAAATCCGCGGTGTATTCGACTCGTCAGCGACCTTCGAAGGCGTCTCTCTGAACTCGCTGCTGCTGTCTGGGCCAGACTTGACAAACAGCCTCCTTGGCATTCTGCTGAGGTTCCGCAGAGATGCAGTGGCAATAGCTGGGGACATAGAACAGATGTTCTACCAGTTTTTCGTTGACCAAGAACACAGAGATCTCCTACGCTTCTTTTGGTACCGAGGCAACAACTTTGACGCACCCCTCGTGGAATACAGGATGTGTGTCCATGTCTTTGGCAACAGTCCATCTCCAGCGGTTGCTACCTACGGCCTCCGGAAGAGCATTGCCCACAGTGCGCCAGATGTGAAGAAGTTCGTCGAGCGGGACTTCTATGTTGACGACGGGATCACCTCCGTTCCTGAAGTCGACCAAGCTGTCCACCTCATGCAGCGCACGCAAAGAGAGCTTCAAAAAACCGGCGGGATCAATCTCCACAAGGTTGTTTCAAATAGCAGGAGTGTTTTGGCAGCCTTTCCCAGAGAAGAACTGTCCACGGAGCTGCAAAACCTCCAGCCTACTGACCCCTTACCAACTCATGGATGTTTGGGTTTGAGCTGGAACTTGGAAAGAGATACATTTGACATTTCCCCCCAGGTTTCCAATGGAGATTTTTCTCGAAGAGGGGTCTTATCCACCATCAACGGGATTTATGACCCTCTTGGTTTCCTCGCTCCAGCAACCATCAGTGGCAAGATTTTCCTGCGAGAGGTATCTCCAGATGGCAAGGCCTGGGACAAACCCATCCCAGACAACTTCCACCACCGTTGGGATCTGTGGAAGCAGTCCCTCCAAGACATCAAAGGGCTCGAAACACCTCGCATGTTTCTTCCAACATCCCTTACCCAGTCACCCGATGCTAAATACCACGTCTTCTGCGATGCTTCAGAGAAGGCTATCTCTTCGGTGGCCTACGTTCAGGTGCCCCATGAACAAGGCTTTCACCTTGGGTTTGTGATGGGAAAAGCCAAACTTGCCCCATTTAGCGGCCACACCATCCCTCGCCTGGAGCTCTGCAGTGCGGTTCTTGCCACAGAGATATGGCAGTTGATTGAACAAGAGCTTGATTTGAGTTCGCCCACTGTGACTTTCTACACTGACAGCAACGTCGTGCTCGGTTACATAAAGAATGAGAAGAGACGTTTCTTCACATACGTCACTAACAGAGTAGAAAAGGATCAGGCGATTGACATCCCCAGACCAGTGGCATCATGTGCCCATCAACCTCAACCCTGCCGACGCGGCAACAAGGAGTTCACCGGAGAACCTGGGTCAGAAACTGCAGGTCTGGCTTGGCGGCCCTAGTGAGTTCCTACAAAATAGACCCACACCCGTCGATCTACAAACCTCCCCATTAATCTCACCTGATGCTGACAAGGAGATTAGACCACAGGTCTGCAAGACCGAGGTATCTTCCAAACCTCACCCCTCAACCCTCTCATCCCGGTTTGAAAAGTTTTCGGAGTGGACTGCATTGGTGAGAGCCTTCAGTACTCTCAAGCACATCAGCGCTAGCTTCCACTCTCCTGACGGCACTTGCACGGGTTGGCATCGCTGCGCTCACCATGGTGGTGTCAAAAACGATAAATTGACAGAGAATTTCATCATCCACAGTGTTCAGGCAATCATCTTTCCGGAGGAGATACAGTGTCTGCGGCAGGGAAAGAAACTCTCAAAATCAAGTCAAATCCTCTCCCTTTGCCCCTTTTTGGACCAAGACGGCTTGCTTCGAGTGGGTGGCAGACTGCGTGAAGCGACAGTGATCCTTGGACCTTTGAGCACGCACCCTCTGATCATGCCTAAGAACCATCATGTCACCACTCTGCTTGTCCGACACTATCATGCCCAAGTTAACCACCAGGGTCGTCACTTTACCGAAGGTGCCCTCCGCTCCAACGGATTTTGGATAGTGGGCGCAATCTGAGTGCATTTATTTCAGGTAGTATCCCTTTCACACACAGAGCAACAGATGGACAGAGAGAGAGAGAGTCACACAGAGAGAGAGAGAGAGAGAGAGAGAGAGAGAGAGAGAGAGAGAGAGAGAGAGAGAGAGAGAGAGAGAGAGAGAGAGAGAGTTCTGTCTCCGACAGTATTTTTAATCTTCTTTTAATTTCGTTTCGTTTATTCCAGTTGAAAGAATATGTACTTCTAGAAGTATAAGGGAGATCATTGTGCTTTGTAAATTTTTACTTAGTAGTTTCCCCTGAATCTGTCCTTGGCGGGACGGTTTCTCTCTTCCTCTCTTTAAAGAGGTCTGGTGGCCCACGAAGTGTGAGTAATTTTCATTTCTTTTAATAAAGGATCCGACTATAGTATGATTTACATTGGTTTTGAGGTTGTAATCATTTGTGTGATCACTCTTGACATACATTTTTTGGTAGAGTAAGATTTGCAGTCTTCCACGTGGTTGTCGAGCTATTCCGCCATTTTTTCCTTGTTGTAGATCTGGTTTACTTTTCTGAATTTGTGATTTTGTTCATTTGAGAGTGTTGTTAGTGTTGTTGTAGGAATTATAGTAGAAGTAAGAAGCGTGCCGACTTCGGTCGATGTAGTATTTTGTTGGTTTTAAGTTATGGTAAAAGAAAACGACTCGGAACGAAGGCCCCAGTGCTCCAGTTGTGTAATTGGATAATTCGATTTTTTGTGTACCCCATTTGCCACCAAGCGTTGGTTTTTTCGGTCGCGACTGCGGTGGTTTAGAGGTTGCGATTTTGTGTTTTGATTCTTTTCATATTAGTTTGTACTTTTTCTTATGGTTTCTTTTGTTTACATATGTTTCAGTTTTTTACCGTCTTCACTTAACTTCACTTCTGATTAAAGAATTGGTAAAACTACCTGGGGCGTGAACAGTGTTTGAATCCGCGAGCCAGAAGAGAGAGAGAGAGAGAGAGAGAGAGAGAGAGAGAGAGAGAGAGAGAGAGAGAGAGAGAGAGAGATAGAGACAGAGACAGAGCGAGAGAGACAGACAGACAGACAGACGGAGAGACAGTGTGTGTTTGTGTGTGTGTGAGAATACGAAAGTTTAATTGCCAGGCCATCGGCCCCTTGCAATGGGGAAGGAGGGGAAGGGAACTCGGTGTACACATAGTTTCGAAAACATGAAACGTTTAACGATGCACCGATCATAGGGATGATTTACAGTTTCCATCCCTTTCCCGACACGGTAGTTTCCACGTCAGTGTTCGTATTGTCCGTTTGTTCTGTGTAATTCAATTTACACCGTTCTCCAAAATGTCATGATGAGAACAAAAGTCCCGAGTCACACCCACAACATCGATACGATATCCGAATCGAATAGCCGGAGAACAGACACTTCGTGTAGCGCAGTTCGGAGTTGATCGGCGAATTTTCTCCTGTCGACGGGTGACCCATGGCGAAGCTTGTCGAGGTACTCCTTCTCTTCTCGTATCATGTGGCGAGCTGCTTGCTTGATCATCCAGTACGTGCCTGGACTTTTGTCGGTGCTGCAATCGGTGACCAACACGAAATCGTCAGTTTCACATAGCAGTGATTGTCTGTCATCTGTGTTGTCACCAACCATCCTTCGAAAAGAGTTGTTTCTGTGTACATAACATGTTTCACTGCACGCACAGCTCATCGGTCCTTCAGTCCCGACACATACTCCTTTACGGCCGACAGACTGTAACCTAGGTCAGATGCCTTTTTCTCCGATGTATCCTGTGTTTCTGTGACTTCTCTGGTCCGAGACTGTGTTTTCAACAGCCAGGTATCCAAAACAGACACACCACGTGACTCAGTGGCCCGTGGCGACAATATCACAGCTTCAGCCTCACCCTGTTTATTGTTATTACGTTCAGAGGGCGTGTTGTCATCAGTGCGTGCAGCACGTGCAAAAATGTCACTGTCACAGTGTTGCGTGTCACTTTCACATTCGAGCCGATGCTGTTGTTGATTTCTTTCAGATAGCGAAACAAGGGTAGGATTTATCAGTGAAGAAATGTCATGACTTGCCTTTAATGTGTTGACACGGTTATCTTCTTCTTTATTTTTCTTTCGTTCTTCGGCTCGCAGCCTGTCGCGCTGAAGCTGGCTTGGCGGTTTTCGACGAAAATGTTGAGTCATGGCTGGCCGGTCCGAGTCAGAGGCTGACACAAGTCGCAGGACGACTGTTGTTTTCGTTCCTTCAGCGGATACTTTCCGGGAACAGACGCTATTTTCTTTGTGCAGGGCTTCCAGGGTACCTTCCAGAGCTGTTGGGAGTCCATCAGCTGGCATTTTGAGGGAATATTAATTTTTTACTCACAGTTAAATCGGGAGCTCTAAATGTTCCGCCCCGTTGCTCTAAGATCTCGCGAGATCCCCCCTGTGTGTGTGGGGGGGGGGGGGGGGAGAGAGAGAGAGAGAGAGAGAGAGAGAGAGAGAGAGAGAGAGACAGCACACACACACACACACACACCACACAAACACACCTGCATCAAAGGGCTTCACACACAGCGAAAAAGAGATGGAGGGAGAGAGAGACAGTCTGACTCGGCAAGTAATATATACTCACCGCGTCTGCTACATCCGTAGAAGTTATCACACAGGCAATCCCTAGGGCATGCGGTGCCCTTGCTGTCTCGTGGATCCCCGTACCGTCGCGAAGACTTATCAAACACTGGGGGAAAGCAATTATTGCTACATTATTCTCCCCTCTGCTTCTTTTCTTCTGTAAACCGGAAGCAACCAAAACAATAACCTTATAATAACCATAACAATAACCACCCAGCAAAAAGCCTGAATCCTCGATAGCTCATGGGTTGAGAAGCTACCACTTTGTGGACACTACTAGTTTTAGCACTGAAAATGTCCAAACGCTCAAAATAAAATATACATCTCTAGAGCAGACAACACAAATATACCGCATTTAAACTACCATACCGCATTTAAACTGACATACCGCATTAAACTAACAACTACAGGTTTGAACACACGAAATATAATGTAAAATTCATGTGTGCGGTTGTTTTCTTGATCGAAATCTACCTTGTGCAACTGCACCATCGGCGCGAGCTAGGTCTCAAGGCAAGTTACTCTCCTTCTTTGTGTAGAGACTAGAGTTGTTCCCCTTCTGGATTTCTACACACTGGGTTACTTCGATAAAAAGACTGCAACCCGTCGGTCAACCATTGACTATATTTCGTTTCAGGACACACACAAGCAAATGCACACATCCTTGAATTTGAAGGCATACGACGAATGAAAATGTCCTTAGCGATACCAAAGCATGAAAAGAACCCGACATTATCTGTCTTTGTCGCCTCAGCAGAACAACGGCATACATGTGTACTTGATTTTATTGCACACCAAATAAACTGCTGTGAAGCCTTGGCAGAATTGAATGATTTTCATGGATATACATCCACGCATTATTCACTTGCAGGTAGACTGGCAGAGTGATTAGGATTCGGTCAAACTGTGGCATAAAAACACATTTTTTTCTTTAAAAAGCTGAACAAACTGAAAGGAGGAATGAATATGATACACACATAGTCTCAGTTAATATTACAAACAAGAAGGGCAAAGCCCATACGACTCACATGCTTGACCTTGACCTTTACAGCAATGACATCATACACTAAGAACTGCTTTACACATTTTCCTACCAAAATACATGTGACCTTGACCCAAGGTCAAGGTCATCCAAGGTCATGCAACACAAAGATGTTAATTCAAGACATAGGAAGTACAATGGTGCTCATTGGCTCTTTCTACCATGAGATATGGTCACTTTTAGTGGTTCACTACCTTATTTTGGTCACATTTCATAAGGGTCAAAGTGACCTTGACCTTGATCATATGTGACCAAATGTGTCTCATGATGAAAGCATAACATGTGCCCCACATAATTTTTAAGTTTGAAACAGTTATCTTCCATAGTTCAGGGTCAAGGTCACTTCAAAATATGTATACAATCCAACTTTGAAGAGCTCCTGTGACCTTGACCTTGAAGCAAGGTAAACCAAACTGGTATCAAAAGATGGGGCTTACTTTGCCCTATATATCATATATAGGTGAGGTATTGAATCTCAAAAACTTCAGAGAAAATGGGAAAAATGGGAAAAATAGCTGTTTTTTAGGCAACATTTATGGCCCCTGCGACCTTGACCTTGAAGCAAGGTCAAGATGCTATGTATGTTTTTTGGGGCCTTGTCATCATACACCATCTTGCCAAATTTGGTACTGATAGACTGAATAGTGTCCAAGAAATATCCAACGTTAAAGTTTTCCGGACGGACGGACGGACGTCCGGACGTCCGGACGGACGGACGGACGGACGACTCGGGTGAGTACATAGACTCACTTTTGCTTCGCATGTGAGTCAAAAATCGCTGAAGCTCGCATTTTCCATGATCCGCTAACCATTATGTTTGATATTCACTGAGACTCGGCATGTATCCTCCAAATAACTTGCATTTACCAGCCGGTCTTTGTCACGAAGGATCGTGTTTCCCACAAAATACGTTCGGCTCACTATCTCAGATCTGCCAAGGCATTGTCCAGGATAAGACCACCCCTCCCCTTTGACATATTCCACAACTCAAAATCCAAACTGGACAAGTGTCTATTGAGAAATCTATTCACAAAAAACTTCCCACTGTTAACAAAAAGAATACCGACTGTTGGATTTTGTTATGCAGTCACACGTGCAGGGATGGTTTTATCCCAAGAAATAGCATGGACATATCTGAGACAGTGATCCGTGTGCCTTTAAAGTAGGAAGGGCAAATGCTCATTCCGCTGTCCTTCTGTACGTGGAATACTGATCAGAAACACATTATCTGCTGCTCTAGCTCGATGGAGTCTCACGAAAATGATAATTTTCCACTTACAGACACGGAATCGACCACACGATGACCTTGACATATGACTAGAATCAACCGAACCCTGGGTCATTTATAACAATGTGTACACTAGATACACCACACTGGAGTCGTAGTCATTTAGATGTACGTCTAAATCGACATACCACTCAAAGCTAACATTTGTTGATTCCTTGATGTCAAGTGTGCAAAGTACAGTGAATGATTCCAAAATGTTTTCATCGACTTACCATAGATCTGTATTTCACAAATCTGTATAAATTTGTAATCATTCTCTGTTGGTATCCCAACCCGTTTCTGTAACATCACGTGTCGGCCTCTCAGGGGTTCAACACACCTCACTGTTTGTTGATCTGCATTAGAACAAGAAAAACAAGAAAAGCAAATGCTTTATACGACTCTCTTTTGTCATGTCCATGAGAGTTATGTAAGTCTTAAAAAGAGGATTCTACTACCTATAACCCCCACACACACAAAAATAAAAGCTGTTTCAGCTTCATAAACGGATGCTCAAGAGAACTTTTACTTCCAACTGATTGATACAATCTTGATCATTATGTGACCTGTATCAATCAATTCAACACTAAGAATATTTCACATAACGGCTCAGATCATGGGTAATATTACCACCTTCACATTTAAATGCTTATTTTATAGCCATCCATTGAATTGAGAAGAAAACAAAGCATATTAAACTGCTAAGCATAACACAAAAAATAAGAAAATAAAAAGAACCAACAGCATCGTTTTGTATGTGTGGGTAGTAAACACGTTTTATTCACAAAACACGGCGGAACATGGAGACCAATGTGTTGCAGCGCGACGGGTCCCCTTCTTCAACCAAGGCCAGTACTTTCATACATGACAAAGGAAAGCAAATGAGGCCTGAATAATAAAGTTATAGTGTCCTTTTGTGTGTCTGAGTGATAAACTGTTTTAACCAACTATCTTCTGAAACGTAATTGCACTCAGCAGATTTTTCTTCCGCTAAAAACTTTCGTGTCATACGGTCTTTGCGACAAAGAGATAGATCGCATTCTCGCAGAAAAAAACATTGACAACACAGACCAGTCATTTTTAGCATTGCAATTGGGAATGGCTACTTTTATAGTGTGTTTTAATTAAAGGCTGCCATATTCGTAGCGTTCATTAATTAGTTCATATTGTTTACATGTGCCAAAATGTTATAAAACTGTACCTATAAGGGGATGTAATAACGATTGGCTGTAGCTTTCGAACACAGAACAAATTATTTCAGTATTGGAAAGTGGTGTTGATAGTGTCGAATGTAAACAGAACAGTCTCAAACGCCATCTTTGGTTTACGAAACGTCACGAAGTGACGTCAACGGTCTAAAAATAGCCCAAGTCATGGAGAACTGTTGCTAAACAATGCAATAAAGAATTAAT
Source organism: Littorina saxatilis (assembly GCF_037325665.1). Taxonomy (NCBI): domain Eukaryota; kingdom Metazoa; phylum Mollusca; class Gastropoda; order Littorinimorpha; family Littorinidae; genus Littorina; species Littorina saxatilis. The sequence continues at coordinate 14,041,648 of NC_090254.1, forward strand.
TATTTCTCGTAATTGGTAAGGACTTCAAACCTAAAACTTTGCAGGAAGCTTAATTTATACATCCCCGCAACGATGGGAAAAGCCATGGAAGTACTTAAACTAATTAAATAGGACTATGTCAGCCTTTAAGAAAGAAAAACATTATAGTATCGGCAGAACACGACCAAATGAGTTTTGTATCACAGCGTTATAGGCGTGAGATTTTTTAGATTTATTTGTTCTCACACTGTAGCAAAATCATTGACAAAACAGACCAGTCATTCTTAGCATAGACATTGGGTAGGGCTACTATCATAGTGTGTTTTAAGAAGAAAAAACATTAAAGTATCGGCAGAACACAACCAAATGAGTGTCATATCACAGCGTTATGGGCGTGAGATTGTTTAGACTATTTTTTTCTCACACTGCGGATCATATCTCAAAAACTACTGAGTGGATCTTTATGAAATGTGATATGAATATTGTTGAGGGGATTTTCTCATGAAGAGTTTCTCCGTTTATTGATAGGACAGTTTATGACGTCATAGTTTCCCGTTTGCCAAAAAGTTGATGCAGCACTTTCACCGTTACAGTTTTTTATCAATTTGATCGAAATTCTTATCACATAATCTTAGATCTAGGTCGAATTATGGGATTGCATTTCAACTTGGTACCTTAAATTTTTGTTATTGAAATGTTCGTTCAAAATATGTCATTTTTTTCAATTTTGTAAAAACTAATATTTGAAACAGAAAAATCATATTGGCGTATTCCCTATTGCGTCCTGTATCTAAAACTATATAGTTTTGTTGTATTGTATTGAAAATTATGCTTAAAAATTAAGAAAACCGATAAATAACCACTATCTTTGTTTATGGAAAAAGACACTTAAAATTAACTTGTGTCTATTCCTTATCATTTTCTGATTCCAAAAATATATAGTTTCATGGTGTTTGACGTCGAAAATATGCCCAAACTTAAACAATTTGGATCGTTGAATGGAAATTATACTTCCAAGCTCCCTGCAGCCGATAAGATGATAAAAACACGTCATTTCAAGTGTGGAACACCCTCATGACGTCATACTGAAAGGTGATAAATTATGGCTTCCCCTTGCGACCTTTTATTTCTAACATGGTAAAATTTTTAAAGGGGTTTCTTTCTCAGATTTTTGTTTGCCCTCTGTCTGTCTCTCTATGTCTCCGTCTGTCTGACTGATTCAATCAAATGTGTAATTACTTAGTTTTGCAAAAGTCAAACTAAGTATGATATACCTAATTGATACAGGTCTCTAAATTCTTATTGTAAACTTGTGAGTTTTATTCAAAACAAATTTAATTGGTGTTTTAAACTCAATAATGGGGCATGCTGAGAAGAATGTGTGTTTACGAGCAGAAAAAGCCCATCAAAGTCAAGAATCGTGTTTTTCTTTCTCTATTTTCACCTTGTAGCTTTCTACAGACACTAAGCAACAGTGTAGTACATTTAGGAACCTACGCTAACATGATGGCGCGAGCTTCCATTCAAATTTAGCTTAGGCAATGAAGGTTCGATGACGTCATCCAATAGTCACATCACAGAAGAAAATGTACAAAGGCTGAACGTAGCCCATTTTAGCTCGACTTATTAGACCGATAGGCTTGAGGAGAATGATAATAACATAGTTATTACCATAGTGCAGACCTCAATGATCGTGAGAACGCACAATTTATTGTTTTCTGATGGTTATAACCGGAAGCTGCTTTCGATAATGGGGCAGACAACTCCCGTAAACCCTTCGAGGCTTACTTCCCTTCTATTGTCGTTAGTTTCATGGCTGACGAACAGCTGTTACTTACGTTCACATGCAGCTATCGAGCGGACGTCAGACTGCTGTCACTTAGCCAAAATGAAATGTTTCTCTGCTAAATTCAAGTGGCATAGTTATTTAGATGGAGACAAACAACTGAAGCAGATTTGTCTGAAGAGCGGCATATGGCATGGCCGAAGAACAAAATGGTAAGTCTCTACGCTGCCATTAAACTAACAACAAAGAAGGGAAGTAAGCCTCGAAGGGTTTACGGGAGTTGTCTGCCCCATTATCGAAAGATACTTCCGGAAACAATAAATTGTGCGTTCTTACGACCATTGAGGTCTGCACTCTGGTAATAACTTTGTTATTATCATTCTCCTCAAGCCTATCTGTCTAATAAGTCGAGCTAAAATGGGCTACGTTCAGCCTTTGTACATTTCCTTCTGTGATGTGACTATTGGATGACGTCATCGAACCTTCGTTGCCTTCACTAAATTTGAATGGAAGCTCGCGCCATCATGTTAGCGTAGGTTCCTAAATGCAGTGTAGTACCACTTACAGTGCAATATCTTGTACTTTATTTTTGACCATCAGTGCAACACTTTATGGAGCCATGATCTGAGCTGTTCATATATTCAAACCAATTACCTCCTTCCCACCACCATCACTAGCCTGACATACTCAATATCCACCAACTTTTTTTTGAAAAAAGAGATTTTGTTCTAACAGAATCATCATAATTAATCATTTTCTTTCCCAAATTGAGTTTTGGCTAGCCCAGACAAAATATGTATACTCAGACACTTGAGTGACCTCATTATTGACACTATGACATCATAACATGATGTCATCACCAAGAGCCTTTAGCCAAGACTGACCAAATCAAAGAATGACATCAAAACATCTTTTCCAGCAAACATTTTCATGCTGGGACACTAACATTTGATGAAAACAAGCCAAATTATGGTTATGTCTGCTGATTTAACAACACCTACAATTTCCTGAAATTTGGAAGCTTTTGCACCCAAAACAATTTAGGAAACCGCAATGTAAAGCTTTTACAAACATGATCCCGCTGTGACCCCACAATGTGAATAGAGTCAACCAGAGAGAGAAAACGCCTGAGATAACGTCAATGTTAAGTTATTATGAAACGAACATGACCCCGCTGTGACCCCAAACTTTGACGAGGGTCAACCAAACTGGGGTCACTTCGAGAGATCATCAAACTCTAAAAGCCTGCAAAGTTTCAGAAGTCTAGGTTACAAAACTTCCAACGTTAAGTTTCTGTCCAGGGTCAGACCATACCACCGGACACACATGAATCCTAATACTCACCAATTACTCAGGTGAGTCAACAAAAGCTTATACACTCCTCTATATCATGTCCCATTACAGTGGAACCCTCCTTTTAAGAAACCCCGATAAAAGAGTCCCTCTCTTTGAAGACCCGGTTTTCTCAGATTTTAAGACCTGTAAAGTGACACCAATTTTCTGACTCAATAAAAAAAAAAAAACCCACAGGGAACGCAAATGCTTAAGGGATTCGCCTTCGTCATATTTCATTACAGTGGAACCCTCCAAAGACACGTGACAATAATTCAAATTGAAACACGTACATCATTACAACAAACGTAAACCAGAGATTAATAGCACTGGCAAAAGAGGTCATGTGATTGTCCATGATTAGTTGTTGTCAGCTTGTTGTTGATCCTTTACATGTATTATGTTGAATTATCTATGAATTATTGCATAAACACTGTTTAAACCATTAGTCAGAAACCACATTTAATTTCCAACCCCTGGTTTACAAGATATGCTTTGCATGTCATCATAACAAACATTCTGTATCATAAAGTTTGTCCGATTGATTTCTCTCATTTTTTCACACTTGTTACATTTAGTCAAGTCACCCTGTGCTTGCTGACAACTGTCCAATGATTGTTATATTACTCTAATCGGTGTTGTTATTTTCATAACAATCTCCCCTATCGTGTCTATTACATTTCATACGTACGTGGTATTGACGCTAAAGCTGCTTTGTTGTTTAAAGTTGGGTATGTGTAGCACACCATCCCGTTGATGGTAATAACAATCCCTTGCATGCGGAGAGCGTCTCCTGTAAACATTGATAAAACGTAGTTGGCATTCCCAGGAGTTGCATTTTGATAGTGCGTACAGTTTGTGAAGTAATTATTGAGAATTTTCAAACATGTGGTATATGTTAATAACACAGATAAGTTATGGCATATTATATATCAATGTAAAGCTTATTAATTGCTCTATCTGAGGAACGTGTTTCATTTGTGAAGTAACTCCCTTTGGTCGAACCAGCAGACCTGAAAGTGGCGAATATTTGACTCGCCATGGCGAGTAGAAACATGTAAATGGCGAATAGAAATGTAAATCTACTCGCCAAATGCGAGTAAAGTTGCTGAAACAAATGGTTGGTTTGGCGAGTAAAAATACAAAACTTTGCTCTCTGGCTAGTAAATTATGAGAAGTACTAGCCAAAGGCCAGTGCCCCATTTCGTGGACTTTCAGCGCTGACCAGACGAGAGTAACTGCCCTTTTTTCGAAAACAAAAGTTTTTGAAACAAACTTGTGTTTTTTGACATCTGCAAATGGAGCTATTTTAGAATAAAAGGTTGCAATTTCAGCCTACGACATCCTTCTCCTTAGAGAACAATGCCTTTTGAGCCGATTTTGTGAAAACACGCGCGCATGAAACAATACAGGAGGGAAGTGACCCAGATTACCACGGATCACTGTTGCGCTCTGACAAAGCCAGGACATTTAGTCGATTGCTAGTGGATTGAGTATGTTAAACAAGTGTGGCAGTATGCAAGATAATAATCTTAACTCAAATAAAAGGTCAAAGCGGAAGAACATTCAACTATTTCGTCAAATGTACTGAAAGCAATAACATACAAAATGCCTTTTTGCTCGTCAACTGTAATCTTCAGAAGCAGTAATTGTGCAATAATATAGTTATAAAAGAAAGTTCACGGGTTTTTGTTTCCGTAATGCTGTCAGCATTTACCACCAGCTAAACTGCTGAGCCTGTCAGTCCATATTTAAGGCCAAATTAAGAATATCTTTCTCCAGCAGGGGTGCCACCAGTAAGAAGCAAATCATAATTAGTATGAACATCCCTGGCAAAATATAAAAATAAAATGTTCTTTTTAAGTGCTTATTCAGCGGCCTTTCTTATAGTATAAACTGTGTATGAAATTAACCCGGATTCACTGTAGCTTAATATGCCAACATAGATCATAACACTTAAATGTCACCACATTTCTCGAGAAATCCCAGTTAAAAAAAAGCTTAAATGTAACAACATAAACAAATTTACGTTCTTTGCCATATTCGGCTTCTTTTCAACCACTGGAACCAAAAAACAAGTCGCGTAAGGCGAAAATACAACATTTAGTCAAGTAGCTGTCGAACTCACAGAATGAAACTGAACGCAACGCAACGCAGCAAGACCGTATACTCGTAGCATCGTCACTCCACCGCCCGTGGCAAAGGCAGTGCCAGTGGAATTGACAAGAAGAGCGGGGTATTCGTTGCGCTGAGAAGGATAGCACGCTTTTCTGTACCTCTCTTCGTTTTAACTTTCTGAGCGTGTTTTTAATCCAAACATATCATATCTATATGTTTTTGGAATCAGGAACCGACAAGGAATAAGATAAAAGTGTTTTTAAATTGATTTCGAAAAAACAATTTGATAATAATTTTTATATATTTAATTTTCAGAGCTTGTTGTTAATCCAAATATAACATATTTATATGTTTTTGGAATCAGCAAATGATGGAGAATAAGATGAACGTAAATTTGGATCGTTTTATAAAAAAATTTTTTTTTTTACAATTTTCAGATTTGTAATGACCAAAGTCATTAATTAATTTTTAAGCCACCAAGCTGAAATGCAATACCGAAGTCCGGGCTTCGTCGAAGATTACTTGACCAAAATTTCAACCAATTTGGTTAAAAAATGAGGGCCTCAACTTTCACGAAAAGCCGGATATGACGTCATCAAAGACATTTATCCAAAAAAACGTGTGAGGATATCATACCCAGGAACTCTCATGTCAAATTTCATAAAGATCGGTCCAGTAGTTTAGTCTGAATCGCTCTACACACACACACAGACACACAGACACCACGACCCTCGTCTCGATTCCCCCTCTACGTTAAAACATTTAGTCAAAACTTGACTAAATGTAAAAGGCATAATGATTAATCAAAAAATATTACGCGCAGCTAAGTGTGACACTGAAATTTTTTGGAGCCCCGATGTCTCTTGCGGTCATTGTCAAACTGAGAATAGGGGAGACGGTTTACAGTCATATTGTTTGATTGTGTAAGTAATGAAACAGTCTTCGTTTATTTCATACCAAAACCATCTCTGTGTTGTTAATTTTATAGTTTCTACAAGTAAAATACTAATTCTCGATCATTTGATCACAACTTGTATGTACTGTAATCTGCAAATATCACGCTGCACACTTCTTAAGTAAGCGACACTGCACAAAATAAGTCCAGACCTTGTGCTCTAAAATGAAAGAAATGGGAGCTTAGTACGCGTATGACGTCAAATACTTACGATAGTTATCCAGTGTTCTTCTGTATACTTCCACTTCTGCTATGGTGTACTCGCTTTGCAAGTCGACTGACCACCAGGTAAAGGCATTGTCGTTTGATGCACTGTGGAAGCAGTTTGGGTAATTATTTCCCCTGTCACGCATATCTCCACTTGTTCGGCCGTTCACCGCAAAGCATGGTTCCTGTGTCCCATACATTGAGCTGCTCGTGGCAGGTTGGTTCACAGCAATGTTCACTGCAAAACATACAACGTATAAAATATCTAAGCATGCCAGGTCAAACGACAAGATCGTTTCTTAAGAATATTTGTTTCAAAAAGAAAGAGAGGCAGACAGACAGACAAACTGTAAGAATGTTCATTTTTGAGGGCAATAGAGAAAGCAAAATTGCTTCTTACATCTGGCCCTTGCCAAATGAGGGATTTCATTTGAATTGAGAACTGCAAAATATACTAGATGTGCTTGCACATGCACAGTTGAACAAAAACGTGAATGTCGCGTCCGCCATTGAAGACATCCTTCGGGGAAGGTTAGTATTATCATCGACTCGAGTGTGCTGTCACTTTGTGTTACTATGGAAGCGTTTGTTCTTTTTCTTTTTTTTGCGTGGATATTTTTCATGTCTGCGTATTAATTTTGGGGTATTTTAAAAGTTACAAGCACAACGTGTTGGGTTAAGCTATGAATCAACATGGCGGATGCAGTAATTAATACAAGATGAACCCGCAGAGGCAACACAAGGAAACGTTTTGACGATACCAAGGAAAAAGATGAAAAGTGAGAAACATCGCCCTTACAAGGTTCCATTGAACAATACCAACACATACATTTCTTGTTCTTCACTTCCATCCTTTCAGCACAAAACGGTCAATATAAAAGTTTGCGTTCAATAGGCCTCTTTCCGCGGCCTTGAGAGTTGACCTTCCACTTCCGCTTTCGGGCAAAGTGTCGTGGCGGGCGGTAAGAGATGGTCAACAAAACGTGTGCGTATGGACTGTGCAAAAGCGACTCAAGGCATTATGGCCGGTCGAAGATAGAAGGAGTCGCTTTCATTTATTTTCCTCAGCCAAGAAAGGATAAAGAGAAATGTAAACGGTGGGTGAGAGCGTGCGGCCGGCCAGCAGAAGGCGCCGGTTGTTTCACCGAGGATTCCGTGACGAAAGACACCTATATTTGTTCCAAACATTTTGTAGCGGGGAATGGACCAACGCCAATTCATCCTGATCCAGTACCAGCTCTGGCATCAAAAGTGGAAAAAATAGCATTTGAAAAGAAAAACAAGAAGGGCAAAGCCCATACGACTCACATGCTTGACCTAAACCTAGCAATGACATCATACACTAAGAACTGCTTTACACATTTTTCCTACCAAAATACATGTGACCTTGACCCAAGGTCAAGGTCATCCAAGGTCATGCAACACAAAGCTGTTAATTCAAGACATAGGAAGTACAATGGTGCTTATTGGCTCTTTCTACCATGAGATATGGTCACTTTTAGTGGTTCACTACCTTATTTTGGTCACATTTCATAAGGGTCAAAGAGACCTTGACCTTGATCATATGTGACCAAATGTGTCTCATGATGAAAGCATAACATGTGCCCCACATAATTTTTAAGTTTGAAACAGTTGTCTTCCATAGTTCAGGGTCAAGGTCACTTCAAAATATGTATACAATCCAACTTTGAAGAGCCCCTGTGACCTTGACCTTGAAGCAAGGTAAACCAAACTGGTATCAAAAGATGGGGCTTACTTTGCCCTATATATCATATATAGGTGAGGTATTCAATCTCAAAAACTTCAGAGAAAATGTGAAAAATGTGAAAAATAGCTGTTTTTTAGACAACATTTATGGCCCCTGCGACCTTGACCTTGAAGCAAGGTCAAGATGCTATGTATGTTTTTTGGGGCCTTGTCATCATACACCATCTTGCCAAATTTGGTACTAATAGACTGAATAGTGTCCAAGAAATATCCAACGTTAAAGTTTTCCGGACGGCCGGACGGACGTCCGGACGGACGGACGGACGGACGGACGACTCGGGTGAGTACATAGACTCACTTTTGCTTCGCATGTGAGTCAAAAAGCGGCCATGCCCTAAAGAACGACAGTATGCCAGAGCTTCTGGCAGCAAGAAACCGGCCAGATCAAACCCGTCTGCAGTGCTCACACCGACAGGTCAGGCTTTTATTTTTCTGTATTAATTTCATAACTGTTTACTAGCATGCTAGGTTAGTCCACATTTGCGAGTTAATGGCAGTTTATTTAGGGTATTTCATATTGCATGATGTTTATGGTTCTTTGTTTTGTGTGTTTTCAGAATCTGTGGTGACTGGTAGGCCTACTGCCAGTGACATCGGTGTTTTTAGCAGCAAGAAGTCCAGATCTGAATCATCTGCAGTGCTTTCACCGACAGGTCAGGATTATATGGCATCTATTATTTGTCTGTGTTTGTTTGTAGGCCTGTATAAATTAGTATGCTCAAATGGGGCCGTCAAGAAAACCCATGATCAACACAGATTAGCCTAGGGCTAACCTTTCCGAGGAGAAAAACAAAGTCAAACTGTCCTCTTTTTGGCTCACGTAAGTGTAGCCTATGCGATGCTAACTTTTGTCTGTCTGTGCGTGCGTGCGTATGTATGTATCATTGTATGTATGTGCATGTGTGTGTGTATATGTCTGGTATTTTGAACGGGCCGATACTAGTTGGCAGTCGTGTCCCTGTAAGTAGGCTACATGCAGACAGACAGATCTAGATCTAGTGTCGCACTTTCTTGCACAGTGTCACCTATGCTTACTGTGTGTTTGTGTATGTGTGACGGAGTGATTGAGTTTGTGTTACTGTTTGTCGATTTCTTACGTGAGCCTTGAAGGCTTCGCCTCTTGTTTTTTTTTACTGTGAACTGCCGCTGCGATTGTGCACTGTGGCAAGTCAGTGTCAGTTCGTTCAATAGGCCTAGTCATATATTGCATGATAATCATAGTTGTTCTTTGTTTTGTGTGTGTTCAGAACCTGTGGTGACCAGTAATACCAGTGCCACTGCTGGACAAGGGGAGCAAGTAAGTGATGTCACGTCATACCAGGAACAGAATGTCACACCAACCAAGGAGCCCATCAACAGAGCAGCTCCAAGGACACCATTTCTCTTGCGACACGTGCTGCAAAGGGAACCAAACCTCAAGAAGCAGCTGATGACAACAACAGGAACACAGACCGACCTGACATCTTCACCGAGATTTAGTGCAGGCGATGTTGTTTTTAATGAACTCAGCGATGACGATCTCATGGGCAGTCTCAAACAGCTGAAAAGGACCGTGTTCAAAGCTAGCGTGTTCAGGGATGACCAGACGTGTACATTTTACACGGGTCTCACTGTGGTGGGGTTTGGACTTCTTCTTAACTTTGTCAGTAATGTTGCCTCCAGGATGACATACTGGAGGGGTGAAGAGACTGGCCCTGATGGCGTTGTCCCCAACCGCCGAGACCAGACGGGGACACAGAGACTTCTGACTTTAAAGGAAGAACTTCTTGTTGTCTTGGTGCGTCTTCGACGTGCACTAGAGGTAAACATGCTGAGTGACTTGATGGGTGTGTCCTCATCATTGGTAAGCAGGATTTTCATTACGTGGATTCATATGCTATCACGGGAACTTTGCTTTCTGATCAAATGGCCAACACGAGCACGTGTTCTTTCCAGACTGCCTCGAGCATTTAGATTTTTCCCCAAAACACGTGTGATTATTGATTGCACAGAGTTTCAGCTTCAGAAACCCTCACTACCTTCTGTGCAGAGAAAAACTTATTCCAGTTACAAACACAGGAATACCGCTAAGTGTCTTGTTGGCGTTACACCGCGTGGGGCATTTAGTTTTGTGTCTGATATATGGACAGGGTCCATATCTGACAGAAAAGTTGTTGAGATGTCTGGTTTTCTGGAGATGCTAGAGGCTGGAGATGATGTAATGGCCGACAGGGGTTTTCTAATTAGGGACCTTGTCACGCTGCGTAAAGCCACCCTAAACATCCCACCCTTTGCTCATGGCAGACAAATGGCAAAATCAGCAGTGACAAAAACGCGTAGGATAGCTGCTGTTCGAATCCACGTAGAGCGGGCCATCGGCCGTCTTAAGCAGTTTCGACTTCTTAGCGAGACCATTCCAGCACCCCTGAATCCTCTGGTCCACATGTGTGTCACTGTAGCTGCGGCTTTGTGTAATCTTGAGAAACCACTGTGTCGGTAAAATCAGAAGCGTTGTCTGGAAAGCACACTAGACTTTGATCATGCACCAGAACCAGTAGCCGTGACTCGTACCCAGACAAAATATACTGGAGCCCAGCCTTGAAACGTACTACATGTACAGTGAAACCTGTGAACAGCACACCTACGAATAGCAACAATCCTGTGAATAACAACATCTCCATGTGGACAGATTTTTGCCCTGGTTTTCGGTCCAAGAGTCCCTGTGATGCAGTTGTAAAGTGCTTTATTGTGAACTATTTTTTGTGTTTAGGCAACAACAAAAAAATAGGTGTGGTTACGGTAACATAGCCAAAAAAAATAGGGTAGGAAGGTAGGCAATCACTTTTTTTTTTTTAACTTTTTTTTTCTAATGTGTACAAATTAAACCTACTTGACAGGGAAATAAGTGTGCGACTCGGGCGCTTTCGCTTTCATGGCGTTTTCTGCACTCGTTTTCTTGTGTTGTTTTTTTTGTTGTTGACAAATTATGTAATAAAAAGTTATAGGGTCGGCCCCTAAAAATAGGGTAGGTCGGGTTACCGTAACCACACCTTTTTTTTTTTAGGCCTTATATTAATTTATGCTTTCAGTTTTAACTTTAGTTTATAGTACAGTGTATTGCGCTATATTAAATGGTGTATTATTAAATTCGGATCAGATTAAATACTCAAAAAATAACAAAACAAAAGCAAACTATCACTTGTTTGTTTTCTGTAAAATGTATTGCATACTCAGGTCAGGATTTCAGATGTACACATGCATAAACAAAATCTACGACTAAACACTCTTTCACTGCTTACGCTACACTACATAATTATACATTTATCGCTACAATGGAGTTTTCATGTTGTTTTTTTACCAAATCACTCAAACAAACAAAAACAGCGAAATACATAGTAAAATTAGTGTGATGCTGTTGTGCAGCTCACAGGGAGCTTTATTTACTTTCTGCTGCAGAGACTGAATAAAGCACAACCAGCAGTGTGCTCAACAATCAAGTCTATAATTATAGTGAATCTGAATGCAAACACCGCTCAAAAAGAACAATAATCAATTCATTTTCTTTATGAATGCAATCATTACCAAGGGTTACACAGACTGGTCACAAATTTCAGGCTTTAACACACAATAATGCAGGGCAAATTTGGGATTTGTAAAAATCTTCTGCCTTCCGGACAAATTCCACAGCAAACTTCTCACTGTACTGCACAGGGACAATGATAATCCCTTTTGTTGTGTAAATCACCAAATCACACTCACTCAGACCATACACGAACAGCTGTGTTTGTATTTGGTGAAAGTACTGAGACCTTTCATTGAGACTCCAGCTCCCATTGTCTACGTTCAGCTCGCAACCTCTCTGCCTTGCGGCATCTTTGGGTGACAGCTCTCTTAGTGCATACGGACATTTGATTTCTATCAACTTCTCACTGTGACCAGTACAAGAGCATGATACAAGACCATCTACTGAGCATCCCAAGAAGGGTTTTCTACTGGAAATCTGTAACCCTCTTTCACTGAGTGTAACGTTTTTATGCTTTTTTTTCTCCACGCGACAATAGTGCTCTCTTGCTTTTTTCTCTTTCTTCCTTCCCCAAGCCAAAGCTGGAGTGTCAAAGTCTGTCCGTTTCCCCAGGATGTGATCTACTAATTTTGTACAGTCTGTGTCGGGCTTCCCACACAGGGTGGTGTGTCTAGAACAGACGCGCTTCATGTCGGAGGCAGTCACACGGCCCTGCCTCATAACGTACCACAGCGGATTGTTATTCTGTCCGCGAGTTGCTTTCTCAATCCGCTGCAGCGTCTCTTGCTCTGAACACAGAGCATCAACAACACAATCAAAGTCACGATCTGTGTCGCCTTGTGAAGTGATATCCTTGGTCCTTGCTGCAACAGAATGCTGCAGAAGCTGTTCATCTGCATCAGTGGTCTCACTTGGATCCTGGCTACTGTCAACCAAGCACTCTAGCACTGCAGCATCGGGCAGCTCCTGCGAGACAACAGAATACACAAATATAATTTATATTATATTTTTAATTGTTTAAAATAACTGTGGAACAAACAACAGTATAGTCACAAACCCTGCAGTACCAGTAATAACCATGTTCCAACCCTTCAACACCCCCCCCCCCCCCCCCCCGCACACACCCCAAAAACCCAGAAGCAAACATCAACATGCACTAATATTACAAAAGTTACAACTAGTATTACTAAACAAGCCTTGTAACCAATTATAGTCAATTTTGTAGCATTAATAGTAATACGAGCAAAAGTGCTTCATAACAAAAGTCAAACCCTTTCTTTATCCTCTGTAAACGTCATGTGTCTCAGATTACCTCCCTTCACAGCCTAATTTACCCATTAGGCGTCATACTCATAGCCCTCAAACATGTTCTCAGATTTGATTTTAGACCCGTGGAATGCTGGGTAGGAAATTTCTACCTCAGTTTTAGAGAATGTTAAAAATAGCGATGGGAATCACCCTCTGTTTGGCTGACGTAACTTCTACCACCACACGTTTAACAAGAAGAGCAAACGCTCGATCGAGTCACTTTCGCAGTTCTGAATATTATATGAGGCATCAGATGGACAGGAAGAAATTGCTATTCACAACACAATGAGTCACGTTCACATAAAATTTGAGCCCGGTCACTTTTATAGTTTCCGAGAAAAGCCCAACGTTAAGTTGTGTGTTGCCGAACAGAAAAGGCTAGTTATCTCCCTTGTTTTTCTGATAACGTTCGTAAAAGGCTACAGATGTAAATACTTTGATGTAAAGAATAATCCTACAAAGTTTCAATCACATCCGATGAACTTTGTCAAAGATATAAAATGTCTAATTTTTCCTTTGACGCTGACCTGTGACCTTGAAAAAGGTCAAAGGTCAACGAAACCATCGTTAAAGTGTAGAGGTCATTGGAGGTCACGACTAAACAAAATATGAGCCCGATCGCTTTGATAGTTTCCGAGAAAAGATATAAAATGTCTAATTTTTCCTTTGACGCTGACCTGTGACCTTGAAAAAGGTCAAAGGTCAACGAAACCATCGTTAAAGTGTAGAGGTCATTGGAGGTCACGACTAAACAAAATATGAGCCCGATCGCTTTGATAGTTTCCGAGAAAAGTCCAACGTTAAGGTGGTGTCTACGGACGGCCGGCCGGACGGCCGGCCGGCCGGACAGACTAACACTGACCGATTACATAGAGTCACTTTTTCTCAAGTGACTCAAAAACTGAAGCCCTGTGCCTGCCGGCATAGCAACCCGCTTTACCCCCCTCTCTCTCTCATCCCCAACCTCCACTCTCTCTCTCCTTGGATCGTAGGCCTTTGCAAAAGTAGGCCTATAGAATCGTAACCTAGAACTTGCTGCTCGACGACACTGCATGTGGTGGCCACACGTGCTTTGCGTGGATCTTGAGATTCTTATGTTGGTTCGCTGCACCGAGATTTTTTAATGGAGAGATTCGGAGGGAGGTGTTAGTGAGAGTGGTATGGAAATAGTAAAAACCTAAAATCTAGATCAGCGCATATCTTGACCATTAATTAATTGTTTATTTTTAGTAGAAACGGCACCCTTTTTATAACCTCTGGTAGAGAAGTTGTGACCTCTAGACTTTGTTTTTTGACATTACGCAAACTTACGTTTTACTAAAAATAGCCGCTCCCCTTCAAGGCCGCTCTCGGTGTCACGCTCTTTCCAAATCGGTCTATTTTTTTGTGAGTGAACTCTGTCACGTGAAGAATTCTGAGTCTCTGCATCTAACGAACTTAGAATTCAGTTGGTGTGTCGAGCTGGTAGGCGAAGGGTCGTCCCTTGAAGTTGAATTGTCTGAAGAAGAACCCACTGAGGAATTCGCCGAGAGTAGCAAGAACTTAGAAGAACACACCGAAGATGAAGAAGAAGAATCTCCAGAAGTTATGAAGACTCAGAAGTTATCTCCGTAAACCCGAAGTCTCACAGGCCAGGAATAGGTAAACTTTTACTTTTTACGTTTAGTTTAGCCTTGCAGCCTAGAAATAAAATCCAGTTTTATTAGGCTAGTCTCGAATTGACAGAAAATAGGCTAGAATTTAGTGGTAGAACAGTGTCAAATTGTGGTCAGCATCTTTAGGAATGATGAAAACAAAGGTGTTGAATTTTCTATTGTTTTTGTGCCTTGTAGCGCATAAGTTATGATTTGACTTGTTTTTCAACTAAGTTTGGCACAAGAATGCTTGGCTTCTCTCAAAGTATAAAACTATGGAATTGGCATAAGAAAAGTTCTGAATTCTCAATTGACCTTTTGAACTTAAAACCCTTTTGAGTCAAGTTTCTTTATAGAAACATTTTTTCTTGTTTTCTTTGTGATAAATTGTTATTCCTTTTTTGTGCTTGTTTTTCTGCCTTTTTATGAACTAATTTTAATTGCCAGTTTTAAAGTTTTATAAAAAGGATAAAGACAATCTTGCTGACCGCAATGAGAACCCTTTTTTTGGTATCCTTTTGTGATTTGATATGAAATGTGACTGAACAGCCTGAATTTATTGCGCTTTTATTGCGCTTTTTGAAATGAATTTTTGAAATATCATCCTGTCGGCAAATGCGATCATTGGGGTAAAATATAATTTGATTTATTTATTGTTCTTGATATTGATATTGGAACGGATGACTGCTATGTCATTGTAATTTCAGACCATGATTTATTTTTGAATTAAATTGAACACACAGTGAAAATTATACAGTTTGGTAGCATTTTGTTGTGTTTGCTTTGTGGAGTGATCAACTGAACATGTCGACGGTTTGGTGGATTACTTCACCCTTTATTTAGAACAATTACATGATTTTCACTTGAACTGGACATTGAATATTTTTTCACCCAAATTGGTTGATTTATCTGAACTTGAAACGCAATTTTGTTTTCTGAAATTTACCCTTTGATTGCTGCTGCTGCCAGTGTTGATTGTTTTTTGTGTAAATGATTTTGTATGAATGATGTTTTTTGCCATGATAATAAATTTGGTCGAAACAGTTTTCGACAGGTTCAACAACCAATTAAAACCTCGTTTGCGGAACCAAACCTGTTGGACAAGCCTTCATTTGTGTGACATCGGGCTGAATGGGTGTGAATCCACTGCAACACTGCATTCCCCACACCCTAATAAATGCTTCAGCATCCCAAGCATCTACAAGCCCGTTTCATACTTTTGTGATGATGCACTTTTGTACAAGTGAATCCAATATGTTGTCTGCTTCGCCTGACAACATAACTAGAGATGCAACTGTACCTTGGAAAGTAATTCAGCAAACAAGGCTTCCTTCTCAGCAGTATGCACTCTGTCTTCATAAGCCCGTGGATCAAAGTTGTCTGCAGACGGAAGCTTACGAGGAACTCTGTTATCATACCTGCAAGTAAGGAAAATGAATGTGTATATGTGTACATGTATGCATTTACTTTCTTCACCTTCCTATATTATGCATACATAACATACATGTGCAAATGTTTAAGCTAACCAGTGTCTGTCTGCACACAGCAACCAGCCACGCTTTACAAAACCACAATGTGACTAAAAGTAAAACACAAAGGATGTTATTATTATATTAACCTACCTGGCTTTAATCTGGGGCAGCATGTTCAGCCTTTCAGCTTCTTCACAGGCAGTGTTGCGCCTCACCCAGACAGCAGGTCCATCTGTGACTGACTTCACCTCATGGTCTTCTATAGCATACAAAGCTGCTGCAATATGTCTGCATGCACCATCAGATCTGCAAAATGAAATGGATAATATAATTTAACCATTTTACAATGTTGGTGTTCTATTTATTGTTTTTGACTCACATGCGAAGCAAAAGTGAGTCTATGTACTCACCCGAGTCGTCCGTCCGTCCGTCCCCCCCGTCCGGAAAACTTTAACGTTGGATATTTCTTGGACACTATTCAGTCTATCAGTACCAAATTTGGCAAGATGGTGTATGATGACAAGGCCCCAAAAAACATACATAGCATCTTGACCTTGCTTCAAGGTCAAGGTCGCAGGGGCCATAAATGTTGTCTAAAAAACAGCTATTTTTCACATTTTTCCCATTTTCTCTGAAGTTTTTGAGATTTAATACCTCACCTATATATGATATATAGGGCAAAGTAAGCCCCATCTTTTGATACCAGTTTGGTTTACCTTGCTTCAAGGTCAAGGTCACAGGAGCTCTTCAAAGTTGGATTGTATACATATTTTGAAGTGACCTTGACCCTGAACTATGGAAGATAACTGTTTCAAACTTAAAAATTATGTGGGGCACATGTTATGCTTTCATCATGAGACACATTTGGTCACATATGATCAAGGTCAAGGTCACTTTGACCCTTATGAAATGTGACCAAAATAAGGTAGTGAACCACTAAAAGTGACCATATCTCATGGTAGAAAGAGCCAATATGCACCATTGTACTTCCTATGTCTTGAATTAACAGCTTTGTGTTGCATGTCCTTGGATGACCTTGACCTTGGGTCAAGGTCACATGTATTTTGGTAGGAAAAATGTGTAAAGCAGTTCTTAGTGTATGATGTCATTGCTAGGTTTAGCTGAATGTCAAGGTCATGTAAAGGTCAAGGTCAAGCATGTGAGTCGTATGGGCTTTGCCCTTCTTGTTAATTTTAGCAGCGTAATGTTAAATCATTACAGTAACTTGAGTAGATCTATTCAGTACAATGAAGGCTGCTACAAGATCAGTTGAGTAGGCTACATACCCTGCAGGACACTGACAATAAGCCAAGTGGATGTCCCCATCACGATCAGCGATGATCCACAGCTTGTATGCATCTGTCAAGATGTAGGTCTTCTGTCGTTGAGTAGGCTTTACACGGGACTGGTAGCAGCAAAACCTTTCGTTGTTCCAGCACTTGAGTTCCAAAACATGGCCATCGTGAAAAAGTCTGTAATCTTCGTAGCTTTTGTACGCCTTTGTCGCTTTCTTATCGAAGTCAGTCCTACTGTCGATCAGATAGTTGAAAACGTCGATCAGGCCTATCATTGGTGTCGAACTAAAATCATCAGAAAACGGTAGCGTGAAGGGGTCAAGAACCGGAAAATTCAAGCCCTGTAGACTTGATTTGACCTGGCTGGCCACGTCAACGTTGGACGAATCAGGGTCAGTTTCAAGCGATAATCCGCTGGCGCAGGTGGCAAGTCGGACCAAAGATTGTTTGCAATAACCCGTGGCACTAATCCCTCTTGCTTTGAGGTATTCCCGAAGAGATTCACAGTTTAATTTAGAAAAGTCCCGTCCACTGTCGCTATGAGCAGCCATTGTTTTCGGGAAGACTTTTGCCCGAAGTTAGGGGAAATAACTCACAACTTATACTTTTTTTAGGGCTGTGTTGTCTCCCATTTAGTTGCGGCAAAGGGCCTATTTCATTCTGTGAGTTTGACAGATTGACAAGATGTAGTAATTTCGCGTTGCGCGACTTGTTTTTATTTAAAGGCCCACCCCGCCTCCCGTAATCCATCAGTTTCCGATCACAGACACAGCAAGGCTTTTACATTCAGTACAAACACCCTTTTAGTTCAAACGTTTACTGCTAGGGAACACCCTAGGTGCTCTCCATTGACAGCGAGCTTTTTCAAAGAATTTATTTTGCTTGGACGTAAAGATACGGATTGGAAACCTCGATCGATATGGCGCTAGACCTAATAAATTGACAGCATGTGAGACAAACATGAACAAATTATTATCCACAGGACAAGGTCAGTTCCATTCGTTTGAAAAAAGGGAGCCTGGATGCAGGTCATGCGAGCTGGGTGTACACGTTGAATTGTGCGTGTAAGATGCAGCTCTTTTTACTTCAGTGATGTGATGGCGCGGAAGTACCGGAAACCATGCAACTTTCCCCTTTTTTGGAATGCCACGCAACTGCGATTTCCGAACATGCGATATTGTTTGTTGATTTGCCTATGTAAAATGAGGATTGCGCTTAAAAACGCACTGCCGCGACAGGGCTACTATCACATCACATGAGCTGCATCTTACCATTACCAAAGAAGACGAAGTTTTTGCAAACTCCTTAATTTTTTCTAAGTTAACCGCCGCCACTCGGTTTGTGTCACTCGTAGTTGTATATCTAACAGCAGAGGCACACAAAAACGTGCTATTTCAGATCTAGAGTCGCTTTGAGACCGAAAACGACCAAAAAGGTCATGTATGCCGTAAAGTGGGTAACACGGGGCCCCGATGGCTCGGTGATTGAATAAACCACGAGAACTGCTGTGTGCTTTACGCATGATAAAGAACCATTCAAGTGCTCAGGCCTGAAAGTGGCGAGTAGAAACATGTAACTGGCGAGTAGAAATGTTCATCTACCCGCCAAATGCGAGTAAAGTGTCTGAAACATTGTTGGTTTGGCTGGTAAAGTTTGCTCTCTGGCTAGTACATGTTCAGAATTACTAGCCCAAGGCTAGTACATCATTTTTTTGACTTTCAGGGCTGGTGTTTTGAAAGAGGCATTTAATGCATGGGTGGGACTGAAAAATGTCATGAATCTTGAAGAACCTCCAACCTCAACCGAACCATACACACACAACAACAACGAACAAGTCGCGTAAGACGAAATTACTACATTTAGTCAAGCTGTCGAACTCACAGAATGAGACTGAACGCACTGCATTTGTTCACCAAGACCGTATAGCATCGTCAGTCCCCCGCTCGTGGAAAAGGCAATGAAATTGACAACCCAGTACAGCGCGGTAGTGGTTGCGCTGAGCAGGATAGCACGTTTTCTCACAAATTTCACTAAATGCCGGATATGACGTCATCAGACATCCTAAAAAAGAAAAAAATGGTCCGGGTATATCATCTGGACGATGTTTTTGTTAAGTTTCATGAAGATCAGCCCAGTATTTTCTTCGGAATCGATCTACACACACACACACACACACACACACACACACATGCATACACCACGACCCTCGTCACACACACACACACACACACACACACACACACACACACACACACACGCACGCACATGCATACACCACGACACTCGTCTCGATTCCCCGTCAATGTTAAAACATTTACTCAAAAAATCATGTAAAAAGAGAGAAAAAAAGAAAAGGTCTTAATCGAATCCGGATTTCCGGCATATACCGGAAGAATCCTACCCATGTTAATGTTGTTGAATCCTACTGCGTGTGTGTTCCATCAGGTAAATAATGATGTTTTAGGAAATGTGACCCCGTTACGACTTTGAAATCTTTCGAGGGTCAACCAAACTTGCAAGACGACCGATTGCTCACTACTTATACTCTCCTATAGGTGCCTAAGTCGGCCCAAGAGTTACTAACAATTAAGATTATTTCTTCCCTTGTAACAGCTCAATGTGCTTGGCAGCAAAACACACACACACACACACACACACAAACACACTTGTGTTGGAAACCTTACCTAGATTGCCTCTCTGCACATTCGAGCGGTAAATATTACAGTTTTTGCATTGACAACTTCTTCCGTATGGACCATCTGCACACACACAAAAAATCAATCAATTTTACAACTACAATACTTTTTAATAATTACTTTTCACTTTGACAAAATGCACGAGTAAGGTCATCTTTTTATTATTTGCTTTCTTTATTCTCTTCCCCCCCCCCCCCCCCCCCCCCCCCTGTTAATCTTTAGACATTAATGCATCCTGACCTCAGCACCCCCCCCCCTCTCTCTCTCTCTCTCTCTCTCTCTCTCTCTCAGTGAAAGGCGTGTTTGTACGCGTGCACGTGTGTGTGTATGCATGCGTGTGTGTGTGCGTGTATGTGTGTGTGTGTGTGTGTGTGTGTGTGTGTGTGTGTGTGTGTGTGTGTGTGTGTGTGTGTTTGGAAGAAGCTCCCGCAAATACACGAGGCCCAGCCCTGTTGTCCATACATGTATCTCGGCTTCTTTTATGACGACCTCCATCCCTGACACTTTCCGGTGTTGCAGTTGCTGCTTGATTTTGTGTCCAGATCAAGGTCATTCCCTCTCGTTTCGACGACACATTGTAGTAGGTATCTGCTTGCACCTTGGGAGCGCCGTGTGCCAAGACTGCGTTGTTGGGGTCGTTTTGGTTATTCGTTTGTTTGTTCTCTGGTGACGAATTACTCGCGGGTGGGGTCCCTGTTCCCTCCTAAAAGAGAGCATGCCACGATAAGCTCTTATTACAATCAAACTTATGATGAAGTCTGCAACTTAGCTGGTTAAAAAAAAAAGAATATTTGACTGACAGTAAACATTCTTGTTATGTGAGTTGTTTTTTGCTACTGGTGATAAGTGGGGGTCGGCTCACACGGACACATGTTTCAATACAGTCTAGGGGAGAAACTCGTCACAAAGCACCCAGTACATGACAGAGAGATAGTAAAATCACCAAAATCAAAGAAAATACCACGATCATTCAAAAAATGTGGTATATTTAAATTTACTGTGAAAATGCTAGCAAAAATGGCGACCCAAAACGGGAAAGCACACTGGGAGCTTCTTTGCCGACTTACCTCACGTTCTGTGTTGTTGTAGTATCAAAGTTCTAGCTTCAAAAACATCCGAGATCACCTCAACGTTAAGTTTTTATGAAACAAACATGACCCCGCTGTGACCCAAACGGACGGACATATATCATGATATGAATCCTAAGACTCATCAATTACTCAAGTGAGTCAATAACCAAAACTCTCTCTCTCTCTCTCTCTCTCTCTCTCTCTCTCTCTCTCTCTCTCTCTCTCTCTCTCTCTTGCTTCCCTCCCCTCTCACTTCATTAATAATCGGATTACGAATCCAAAGGCGCAAGGAATTAATATATATTAGTTATCGTTAGATTTGACTGTGATATCAACATTTATCAGTCTGAATGTCGAGAAAGCTGAAATCATATCAGATCGAGGCGTAAGCCGAGATCTGATATGATTCAGCCTTTCGAGACATTCAGACTGATAAATGTTGATATCACAGTCAAATCTAACGATAACGATTTTATCGCATTCGATTTCGGAACAGTAGCCGAGGCTAAGAAGTCAGACAAACGCAAGGGAGGCTACTGCCTTGTATTTAATGTTGGAAATGTTGGGTTGTCTTTTCCTGCTTTCGTAACTAGGACTCTTACTTTTATTTTTCAGTAACTGGTTCTTTTTCTCAGACAAAATAAGGCATTTATAATGAAAAAAGAACAAAAATATACGGTCGAAACAGATCACCAACAAAGGCTAACAAGTTCAGTGGAGTTGCCAGTTTGAAGGAACAGCGAAGAATGTCCCACTGAGTTACTTCCTCAGTCGTACTCTTTTTGACTGTTCGATTTGGCAGTTCTGAACGATGGCAGGAACTGAAGTGCGCCAGGCAGTATCAGCGAAGTCCTCTGGCTCATTGTTTGTGCCCAAGAAAGCTTCCAGGTATTTGTCGGTATCGGCGGACTTCATAATAATGTTGTCACGAAGCTCAGCCTGGGTCTCGCTTACGACACATCCAAAATGGCGTCCTCCGACGGCGCTGTGACTGTGTAAAAGATGCTGAAAGTTGTTCGGTTGATGTTGTATGGCTACGACTAAGAAAGGTGGACAATGGTTCATGCAGGTGCGAACTGTTTAAATCGGCTGCTCATTTCCTGCCTTTTTGTGAGTGATGTGCGCTGAAACACTGCAAGAGATCTCACAGTTTTCTAAGTACTGCCACTACTGGTACTTTCAAGGTCAGCTTTGTTTATATGGCTGTTCCAACTACCTCAGTCGGTAAGATTGTAACATTCTTTTTCTACTACTTCTCTGTTAAAGCTGGGTGGGAAAAGTTTGATTTTATTCATTGCACAGCTTAATCTTTCTGATTCAATTACTTTTCATTTATGAATTTGTGATTTAAAATAAAGGGAGACATTTGTTTCCTTCAGGTGAGATTTTATTCTTCAAAATTAGAATTGGAAAGCTACTTCCTGTGCGATGTCAAATTCACTAGGAACTTCCTGCGCGATGTCAATTTTCCTAGTTGACCAATGACAAAAGCTGTTTTTGTCATGTGATCAGTAACAAGAAGGGCAAAGCCCATACGACTCACATGCTTTACACATTTTTCCTACCAAAATACATGTGACCTTGACCCAAGGTCAAGGTCATCCAAGGTCATGCAACACAAAGCTGTTAATTCAAGACATAGGAAGTACAATGGTGCTTATTGGCTCTTTCTACCATGAGATATGGTCACTTTTAGTGGTTCACTACCTTATTTTGGTCACATTTCATAAGGGTCAAAGTGACCTTGACCTTGATCATATGTGACCAAATGTGTCTCATGATGAAAGCATAACATGTGCCCCACATAATTTTTAAGTTTGAAACAGTTATCTTCCATAGTTCAGGGTCAAGGTCACTTCAAAATATGTATACAATCCAACTTTGAAGAGCTCCTGTGACCTTGACCTTGAAGCAAGGTAAACCAAACTGGTATCAAAAGATGGGGCTTACTTTGCCCTATATATCATATATAGGTGAGGTATTGAATCTCAAAAACTTCAGAGAAAATGGGAAAAATATGAAAAATAGCTGTTTTTTAGGCAACATTTATGGCCCCTGCGACCTTGACCTTGAAGCAAGGTCAAGATGCTATGTATGTTTTTTGGGGCCTTGTCATCATACACCATCTTGCCAAATTTGGTACTGATAGACTGAATAGTGTCCAAGAAATATCCAACGTTAAAGTTTTCCGGACGGACGTCCGGACGGACGGACGTCCGGACGTCCGGACGGACGGACGTCCGGACGTCCGGACGGACGGACGGACGGACGGACGGACGACTCGGGTGAGTACATAGACTCACTTTTGCTTCGCATGTGAGTCAAAAATGCGATAATTACACATTAACATGCTTCCATTAATTTTGAAACTTCGAGGTCTTCATCGGGGATTGACGCCCGACAAAAGTAAATTGAAGCCCGACGGAGCGAAGCGACGGAGGGCTTCAATTAGACTTTGGGAGGGCGTCAATCCACGATGAAGACCGAGAAGTTTCAAATGGAAGCATGTTAATGTTATTGTAATTCAATCTGACGACGATCTCTTTCCTGCTTTCATGCGGTTGTAAACAGACAGAATTGGTTCTGTTCTGTTCACACACTACTTTTAGTCCACCTACCTGCAAGGGTCAAGTCCCAAGAAATATGTCTCTGTATTCCTATCGTATCACTCTGCTCCTGTTTTGTTTTCTTTCACACACATTTTCCCTTCTTTTTTGACGGGTTTCTGGACAGCAAACTCTAAAACAAATTCTTTTCATCACAAAAGCGATCTTTGGAATTGACTGACGTAGTCCGAAAGAATTCATGCATCAACTTACGTCACGTATTCGACGTCATCACTTCGCATACCTTATGGTCTCGGTATTTCGTTGGCCTTCATATTTCCTACTTGTAAAATGACCCTCAAAGCTAACCGAGACTAGTTGAGGTTGTATCAATGGGCCTCGCCAGCAGGTTGTTAAAGTGTAACTAAACAGACATTTTGAAGTGTCAGCTTTACTGAATTGCTTTATGTTTTGTCCAAGTATAGACCTGTAGAAGCGATACTGGACGATTTTTCCAACGTTTACTGTGTTTTCTGATTTACTACGATTTTTTAAAAGTGTTGAACCCATTTCAGATTTACCTGCTTATCTGTTCTTGATTTGATACTTCCAAAGAACAAGTGGTACTTTGAGTTCCGGTTTTATGTTTTAACCAATCAGAATTTGGTTCCTAAATAAAATCGTCTGCTGCCTGTCCCAGCAGAGTCGGCAACAAGCACTGCTTGCCACATGTGTGATGTTACCAACAGAAATAGCCATAAATTGGGCAAGGTAGCAATGTAAATGAATTGGATCTAACTAATGTGCTTGTACTGCATCTCTGGCCTTTGTATTCACTCCAAATGTACTGGCTCAGCGTGAGAGGCAACATCCTGTCGAAGTCGTAAGCACGAGGCTGACTGGAAGATTATTATTCGAAGAGCATGCTGAAACAGATTGTAAGTACAATATTTTACATGTTCTCGACATTTCTGTTGATCTTTCCTTAACTTTAATTGTTTCCTTGATTTAAAACCCTAGGTCTTGTATTTTCATTTGTGATACTAAGCACGTATCTTTACCACAGTATCTGATCACTTCACACTTGAATTTTGGAATGATGAAGTGGAATTATTTCTGGATCTAATTTATTCCTTGTTCCCCCCCTCTCGATTCCTTTTTTCGCCACATATGTATTGTCGTGTAAGGGGGTAGATGCGTGTACTGGCTGATTTTTTGATTTTTTTTTACTTCGGTCAGATACAGATGATTGAAAAAAAACTTGTCAAGGATTTCAGAATTTAATAGATCTGTTCGAAGTTTTTACGGGATGGGTCCTGTTACAATATAGACTGAATGTGCGCAAGATGAACTTTTGATTAAACATACACACACAAATGAATCTCTTGATTTTGTAATACGGCGAATGTCCAGTTCCCACCACCACGTCTGTGGTATGTTTTTATACTGTTTGATTGAATAGACTGACGTGCATTCTCTCGCAAATGTGCGCGCGTGTGTGTTTGTCTGTGCCTCAGACTTATCAATCAAAGATGATGTTGCACATTGCAGATCTATGCGACAGGAGCAAGTGGACAAGACAGCTACATTTGTCTGAGCGAAGATCCAACGGTAAGCTCTTTTAGCCGAAGACAGCGAGCCTGGGTGCATGCATGCAAGCTTCTATCATGTTCGTGTGAGTGCTGCAGGGCTATTAGACGCCTTTTCATTATTCTTGATTTGGAGATCCATGCAGGGTATTAGAAAGTGCAGAATATACACGTTTGAACAAATACGATGTGTGTTTGCTCTGAAAAAAAGAAAAAACGCAACAAACAAACATTGTATTTGTTTAAAGTATCACAAATATTTATTGCCTGTATCTGCATGTTTTGATAATGATGAAGGGTAAATTACTTTGACGTGTGCTTTTTTTTTTAACCACACTGATAACGAATGATAGAAACACAGACACACTTAATAACATATCCACAAAAATTGTAACAATAAATGTAAGCTCCTCAGAAGTAAGTAATTATGAGATTCAGACAGAGAGAGAAAGCCCAACACGAAACCAGTTGTGACATTTTTTATTTCATTATGTAATATTAAAAACACGACAACAACGTATTTCCTGTACTTAGTTTCGTGCAATTATGGATTGCAAAGTATGTCTAATTGAGTGGCATAAAGAGGCACAGTTGCATGAAAAACCAACTCGGATCTTGACTAGGATCAGGATTTTACATGGACACAACCTAGAATTTAACATCCTGGGGGGAGGGGGGTACTGCGCCTTTCACATCAAGATGTAAAGATCTATTTTAAATAATACTTATTAGAAGGGAACAAAATCAAACAAACTACAACAATCGTTCTGAGGGGAGAGAATTACCTCTTCCGAAGAAATTACCTCCCTTGCTTTTCTTGTCGTGACTTATGTAGAGTAAAGTGAATAGAAAGTGAATCAGTCAGTAACAAAAAAAAAACACAACATTTCTTAAGATCAATGAGGAGTCTTGAAGTATTTGTCAATGTTAATCTTGTATGCATAACAAACAATATATTACGGATTGATAATTAAAGAAAATCGTCTCTTCTACAGGGTTGACCCCCCTAAAAAGGACACCCACAACCATACAAATTACTTCTGCATCTGTTGAACCAATTATTTTATATATGGTATTCATTATCTTCAGTTTATGTTCTGCCTTTCCAGTAAGTGGCAATTTTGTAAATTGAATGGTCTGACTTTTGTGCAATTTTAATTTGTTTCTCCAAATTCGGGGGTCGACTAAACAGAACGAGTTTTGACATTGAGCGGTAGCCATTTTTACCTAATTTAAACCCTTCAGGCTTTTACCTTTTTGATTATTTTGAATGTCTGAGTATGTAAAAACATCCCCTTCAACCCCCAGGCTATCGATGACCTGAAGAAAGCATGCAGTTACAGCTAGGTTCAGGGCAATCCTCAGACACGAAAGCGTTGGTGTCATTGGTGATGCAAAAGTTAGATAATTTAACCTAAAAATTTGCCACTTTGTGAACTGCATAAACATAAAATCAAGTTTAAGTATGCTGAATATGAAGTTATCCAGTCAATTGGTGTAGAAGTTATAGCATTTCTGTCAGTTAACAGTATTTAAAATCTCTAAAGTAAAATCTGACATATTCGAAAGTTTTGCATAAACACCCAGACAATTTTTACGATATTCTCCAAAGCTTCTCCACTTCTCAGCCCTGTCTTGGAAATGAATTCGAATAAGGCAGTCAAAATAACTTAGTTTGGAGCACCCATCAATCAGAATAAGCATTAACTTTTGACACAGGAAATATCTTCTACCGAAAGCTCTCCTGGTTTTATTCTACATTTTTCCTGCATAATGGTAACAAATTTAATGATAAATCTAAACAACGAAGTGACTGTGGTAAGATGAACAAAGTTAAAAAAACAAAGGATTACTGTAAATGGTTTACGAATCGAAATCTAAACAAGTTTTAATGATAAGTAAAATGATAAAAAAAATAAAATAAAAAAAAGCTGACGTCCTCGCATTTGTCCAGAATTATTCCATGTTTAACATGGGAACAGAGGTATAATTGGTCTAAAGAATTTATCTGTATGCAATGCCCGCTATAGGTGAAAGACTTTTGTGGAAGCCATGGAAGAATGCATCGCTGTTGTGCTGGTTCAGCTTGAGGTCCTGTCCTAGCGAATATCCTGCACACACAAAAACACGACTTTTTAAGCCACTTATCTTGCATTCCGTGACATAGCTTTGTTAAAACCGTGTGCCTGATAATAATGACAGATTTTGTTGATATACATTTTTTTTAAAGACACCCCATATGATATTGTTTGACAATCTCTTTCAACATAGTTTACGAATCACCAATGTGTATACAAACGCAAATAACCCACAGGTCAATAAATTACTTTCCAGAGAGAGAGAGAGAGAGAGAGAGAGAGAGAGAGAGAGAGAGAGAGAGAGAGAGAGAGAGAGAGAGATCAAAACTAGAAAATGTGTGCTATATAAAACAAGGATAATCACTGTCAAATCTTTGCTTGTACCTGCATGGTGTTTACTGCGCTATATACACAACCTGTTTTATTTCATTTATTTATTTACATTTTTTTTGGGGGGGGGGGGGGGATGTTTTGTGATGAGGGTTTTTTCAAAGCCTTTACTGCTTTAGTCATTGAATCCACCCGACTTCGATTTATTGTTCAGTGATGGGTAATTGTGTGACCAACTATGTAAGTTAGTGATTGTTCTGGCTTCATACAATGACATTGCATTAATTTTATAAGTGTATGTGTGTGTGTTTCAGGCAAAAGCTGATATTACAGTCCTAGTTGTATGCAGTACCTCTGCTTCTTCGTTCAGGAATCAAAGTATACAATCTAAACCGATTATTTTGTTCAATAATGTTCAGCTTACCATCCCGAAGAAGGCAGTAACGTGCCGAGATATTGATTATAGATATTAACGTACCTAACCTGGTTACTGGTGTGTTTTCTTTTTATTTCAATAATGTAAATGTGTGACACCTTGCAGGGTACTTGATGTTCAGAGCAATATTTCTGGCAAAAGACCTTTTATGGATCAAAGAAAACTTTTGTCGTGGTGCACAAGTCAATCAATTTGGTTGATAAATAATTTGTGCTGCATTTTCCCTGGTTCCAAAACGTAGTATGTATTACCACATGTCCTTACCTGTCATTGGCATCACATGATTCTCTGCAAGCAGTCTTTTGTGGAAATTATTATACGTCATTTAACACTTGCACTTATAGTAGGGCTGATGGGGTCTATGTCGACCAAAAGAGTGGTATTCTCTGTAGGTCGAGTTCCTGTAGGTGGATTCCCTGTATACCTAAGACTTTAAAATTGGCAATCTAGTATACAGGGAATCCCACAGGGTGCAGTTTTTCAATAAAACTTGCAAACCATACTCGAATTTCTAAGAAATATTAAAAAAAAAGATCGAAAAACATCAAATTCTAACGATGTCGCTAAGCATCACGTGACTTTCATTGATATTAGCAAAACGCTACAGGAACTACACCCTGTGGTATTCCCTGTATACAAGATTGTCAATTTTAAAGTCTTAGGTATACAGAGAATCCACCTACAGGAACTCGACCTACAGTGAATCCCATTCTTTTGGTCGACATAGACCCCATCAGCTATAGTAGGTGGCTGTGGAACGGTAGACATGCAACGACAACGAACAACAAAAGACAAAGTGTGGAGAACACTCATTTTTCTTAACATACGCTAAGTTTCTTTGAGAATGCTCCAAGTGAAAATCAGGGGTTCCTAGGCCTGATATCACAATTAAACAGCTTCTTCTCAGAATCAGGAGGGAAAAAAACGAGATGTCGTGACAAGAACAGACAGCAGCAGCAGCAACAACAACATTGCTAAATCGTCGCTTTAACAAAATTTCATGTTTAGTATCGCAGACAAAGCACGGCTACTGATCCGACCAAAGCCACACTTCATGCACGATGGGCACATTGTTATGGCCAGCTTGTTAACATGAGCATTGTGTATGTTTTACATAGAATTGAATGTGTTTGTCGTTGTGTCTGTCATCTATCCTAGTCGTTTGATTTAGAATAAAGCAAACTTATTACAATGACGATTTTCTTCGGTTTTTGATGAAGGATTGGCATCTTTTCCTATTTTCCAACTCTGCCACCATACACTGGCCGTTCAGGTCTGCATGTCGACCACATGGTGTGTGATCAGATTTTTCGGACATGTTCACAATGCTTACATGACCACCAAATGGAAAATCAGTTTGTATTTGTTATGATTTTGTGTAAGCACAATCTTCATACAAGTAAACAGAAACAGTTTTGTTGCAAACAGAGCCTTCATAAGAAAAAATGCTTCTAAGTCAAAATACATACCCCCTTGTTCGTATTGCGTAAAATATACCCATAAATTCTGGACATCATATTTTTATTTTTTTTCACAACAATGAAACCAAACTTTGGCATATGTTTTAGCAATATATTCACAATAAAACCTATGAGTTTGAAGGCTGCATCTTGTTTTGTTTATTTTTGAGAATTTGTTTGCAAACCCATGCAAATGGCCAGTTTCTGGGGAGAGACTGGGGAGATAATGGCCAGTATAGAAAGAGTTAATAAGTAAACTAATGTCAGAAGTAGGTATTTACCTTGTTTGCCTTCGCGTTCTTGATAGCCCGCTGCAGCATTTGTATCACTTCCCTTGACATTCAAAACGCCAATGTATTTCTGAAAGGAAAATAAAGATATATATTGACCGAAACATCACACAAGTGGTATATCATGCTAGGTTTTGTTTACAGTGCCTGTTCTACGACCACATCTGATTGTAATTTAAATAAAGAAAAACTGTATCCATTTATTACTTCTCTATTTGTGTGTGTTTGTGTGTGTGCAGGGGCGGATCACATCATTTTTAAGGGGGAGATTCCAAATTTCTTTTAGGGACAATTTGACGACGCGAAGCGTTTAGTTGAAGACGCGAAGCGTTCAACCTCCTTGGGGGGGGGGGGGGGGGGGGGGGGGGGGGGGGGTCCGACAAATGTTGATAAAAACAAGGAAAATGGATCAATCCGAGCCAAGAAACATCCCCTAATACACCTTCCAAAAAAGTAAATATATTAAGAAGAAAAATTTGAATCACAACAAGGACAACTGATAGATCTGGCGCAACCTGAGCAAACTAATTAGCCAACTTCTTTCCAAAATCGTCACTTAGAATACAAAGGCCGGATCCGCCCAGTGTGTGTGTGTGACCGATGACCTTCTCTAAATTCTTATCGTTGCGTTTGCATGGTAATAAAGTTTTAATACTGGATATGCCCATGAAAAAATATCATTTCTTGTTCATGTCATTGTGTGTGTGTGGCCAGGACCGTGACTTCTGCTTGCCTCGACGTCTTCAGAAAAGACACAAAATGCCAGCAGGCGTATGTTCTTGGAGCACTCAGTATGCCGTCATCTGCAAACAAATAAATACAAATTATTCAATTGTGTAAATAAAGAACAATCATTTTAATATTACAACAAAAAAATTCATATAACTGTAGTCTTCACCAGAGACATCCACTACACTATCTTTAAATAAAACTGCCGTAAAAAATTGAAATACTATAAAACTTACCCCCACTCAGATCTATTTGGGATTATTCAAGTTTCAACCATGAAACGATGCCGGTTTGGACAGATCTGCTAGTTTGCCGCTGAAACTGAAATCAAAGGCGATCTTCAGAACTATTTCTAATCTTGTATTTGTGATTAATATAAAATACTGATCTTCCCAATAGAAGCTGATGTGTATACACATGACCAGGACAAGGTATTTTGTTACAGGGCATTTACGCAGACGTCGCAGTTCAAAATATCGTTTTAGATCTGATTTTGTACAGCAGCCTGTGTGATTCAGAATCGTCTGCCCTTTTTCGGTTTAACATTTTATGGACGATTCCTATGAGACTGCTCAATCATAACTGATGACAAATTCAGAAACAGATGATGGTTTCAAGTAGGCTACAGTAATGATTCGTTAAAAATGTCAAGCCACTCGTCGATCATTCACACTCAAAGAACCCAAGCCAAATCTGCTCTGGTTCCGAGCAGCTTTTTCCAACTGAGACCCTAATTGTTACGCATCTGCCGCAAAAAGATAGACCACAAACAAGCGGCACTGTACCATGCTTTCGTTTATGTTGCTAAACAGATTAAATGTGCATTGTAAATGTGCTTACAGCAAAGAAATGCATCCTTACTTACCACAAAAATACTGGTACCACATTCATCGCACTTGTGTCTTCTTACCAAAACCAATCGATATGTTTGTTTACGATGTATTGGTAATTACTAACCGTTAACTATTTTTCAAAAATCTGAAATGACTTTTAAGAATCAAAGAAAGATTCGCTAAAACGGTTGACTTCAGAAAATAAGCAACATTTTTCTGAACCATGAAATAAAAATCGAAAACTCCGTTTGATCTTTTATTTTGGTAGATTGATGACAACAGCCGGAACTGAAAGTACCAGAACCAAAAATTAAGGGCATTAATCAGGTAAACTAAGAAGATTGTCGTTCCTGGCGCGCACTTCACATGTCCGTCAAACAGTGTCCGAGTGAGAGAAATTTTTTTTTTTTTCGCAGTTCGACAGTATATGAAGCCCTTCTTCATATCAAAGTGTAAAGGTTGCTGAACGATGTTTTTCCTTTTTGCTTGTTTAGTTACACTTTAATGGATTTTTTAGCGAGTGGTTATCGACAATTAATGACCGGTAATTTTTAATGAGTTGGGGCATTCTGACCAATCACAGGATCTGTTTCATTAAAACGCAAACTTGATTGAATTACAATATAATTTATAATGAGAGCGCTGCTAAAAATGCCAAAATGTGCACTCGATCGCTTGTACTTTTGAAGAAAAGTTAAATATAGAATGACGTCAAGAGCGAGAATGCAGAGAAATTACGTCATGAGCAAGGGAGGTCATCCTTTACTCTGTGTGTGTCTCCGCCGCCTACATTCCAACGTGGAATTTTGAAAGCAGGGAGCACACTAGAGGTAATGGAAGAGGTGTGGGGAGGGGGTAAGAATTAGATCTAGAAAGAACTCTTCACAGACAGCCTACTGGAGAATCAAACCCTTTCGGAGCCGATTGCAACACTGAACAAGAATAACCCTGTAACAAGAATCTGTATATATATATATATACAATCAAAGTTGTGAAACAAACAACTGCAAGTCAGCAGAGATTTACTTCCGAGATTTCAAAAATCTCTCAGCAGAAGCACGAGAGAGAGAGAGAGAGAGAGAGAGAGAGAGAGAGAGAGAGAGAGAGAGAGAGAGAGAGAGAGAGAGAAAGAGAGGGAGAGAGAGAGAGAGAGAGAGAGAGAGAAACTGAAACTGAAACTGAAACTGAACTTTACTACAAAAGGATACAGGGTTTAGGCAAAGCCTAATCTTACAACCTGTCCCTTCTACACACACTCAATACAGACGCACATAATATAGATAGTAAATTTGACAAGGTTATTGTTACTTACAGACGTACATAATGTAAATAGTAATAAGAAAAGGGTTATGGTTTTGTATACACATTCAAAAATGGGAAAAACAATATAGTTTGGAAATTGCAGGATAGTTGCAATAATGCATTGCATATAAACATCCAAAACAACTAATAACAAAAGGGAGAAAACAAATGTGGGGAGGAATTGTCCCAATCATTCGCATGTATATATCATTATCAATACATACACATAAAGAACAAATCAAAATACAAACATAACTTGACTAAATGTAAAAAGCACTAAAATATCAGACATGAAAAGTGTTCTATTTACCCATTAAGCGGGAATGAAACTGGCGCCTAAACGTTTTCACAGAAGAGGCATTTCGGAGGGGTAGGGGTATGGAATTCCATAGAGCTTTGAAAAAAAGGGGGGAGCAATCTTGCTGTACGGGGGTGGGGGGGGGGAGAGAGAGAGAGAGAGAGAGAGAGAGAGAGAGAGAGAGAGAGAGAGAGAGAGAGAGAGAGAGAAAAGTGTCCTTTCACAGACAGCTCCTATTGGGAAAATGAGATCTTCCTCGGACGAGACCGAGATTTCAAAGGGAATCTACTACCCCAAATGGGGAGAGAGTATCACCAGAGAAATCTAGTCCAGAGGAGGACAATTATTTTACTACCGTGGCCAGACACATGTTTGCCAATATCAAAACAAGTCTGAGGAGGTTCAAATGTAAACTTTTTCCAGTCTCGTAAGTTCCTTCCTAGTCGGACCCGGTGTAATATCCCGTTTCGTCCCAACCCTGAGAAGGGCCCCAATGGGACCTTTTCAAAGCTAAAAAGGGCCTCCGGGGGACTTTTCAGTGCTATTAAGGGCCTCCGGGTGACTTTTTCAGCACTAAAAAGGCCCGCCTTTAGCAACGAAGTCTCTTTTTCGACTGCCCCCCCCCCCCCCCCCCCACCCCCGTACAGCAAGATTGCTCCCCCCCTTTTTTTTCAAAGCAATTTAGGCTAGTTATTACACTGTATTATCACGTGGCCCAGATGACCACTGAGAGAAAATTGAGTCAAGAAACAATTATATGAACTTCGACCCATAGATCTATACTCGGGGATCATGTCCATGACTTCGACCGCTTCGCAACGCCTTTGTGACGTTGGATAGTGACGTCACCAAAAGAATGTGGAGATGTTCATGCTGCAAAGGCGAAGAAGCGGAAGCTAAGATGTAGGTAAAATTGTTGTAGGGGGCCAATCGAAAACGAGGCTTGATCGGTAAAGGCGGACCTTTTTAGAGCTGAAAAAGTCCTCCGGAGGCCCTGCATAGCCCTGAAAAGTCCCCCGGGGGCTCTTTTTAGCTATGACAAAGTAGACAGGCGCGTTTAGCTGTAGTTCTTTGTGATGCAGCTGTTCACGTGAAACTAAACCAGACAGGCGCGTTTAGCTGTAGTTCTTTGTGATGCAGCTGTTCACGTGAAACTAAACTAGACAGGCGCGTTTAGGTGTAGTTCTTTGTGATGCAGCTGTTCACGTGAAACTAAACTAGACAGGCGCGTTTAGGTGTAGTTCTTTGTGATGCAGCTGTTCACGTGAAACTAAACTAGACAGGCGCGTTCAGGTGTAGTTCTTTGTGATGCAGCTGTTCACGTGAAAATAAACTAGACAGGCGCGTTTAGGTGTAGTTCTTTGTGATGCAGCCGTTCACGTGAAAATAAACTAGACAGGCGCGTTCAGGTGTAGTTCTTTGTGATGCAGCTGTTCACGTGAAAATAAACTAGACAGGCGCGTTTAGGTGTAGTTCTTTGTGATGCAGCTGTTCACGTGAAAATAAACTAGACAGGCGCGTTTAGCTGTAGTTCTTTGTGATGCAGCTGTTCACGTGAAAATAAACTAGACAGGCGCGTTTAGGTGTAGTTCTTTGTGATGCAGCTGTTCACGTGAAACTAAACTAGACAGGCGCGTTTAGGTGTAGTTCTTTGTGATGCAGCTGTTCACGTGAAACTAAACTAGACAGGCGCGTTCAGGTGTAGTTCTTTGTGATGCAGCTGTTCACGTGAAAATAAACTAGACAGGCGCGTTTAGCTGTAGTTCTTTGTGATGCAGCTGTTCACGTGAAACTAAACCAGACAGGCGCGTTTAGCTGTAGTTCTTTGTGATGCAGCTGTTCACGTGAAACTAAACTAGACAGGCGCGTTTAGGTGTAGTTCTTTGTGATGCAGCCGTTCACGTGAAAATAAACTAGACAGGCGCGTTCAGGTGTAGTTCTTTGTGATGCAGCTGTTCACGTGAAAACTACTTTTAATGCAAGAAAGGTCAGTTATATCCTCACCGTATGCAGCAAACAGCTTGGTTTTACATGATGAGCTGTAGTATCTGTTCAATGTCCCGGTGTAACACGAGAAAAATACTCCCACGAGATTTTTACTCCGGAGTAAAAATTTCGTACGAAAATGTTACTCCCTTTACGAAACAAGAAGGGCAAAGCCCATACGACTCACATGCTTGACCTTGACCTTTACATGACCTTGACCTTCAGGGTCAAGGTCAAATAACTAAACCTAGCAATGACATCATACACTAAGAACTGCTTTACACATTTTTCCTACCAAAATACATGTGACCTTGACCCAAGGTCAGGGTCATCCAAGGTCATGCAACACAAAGCTGTTAATTCAAGACATAGGAAGTACAATGGTGCTTATTGGCTCTTTCTACCATGAGATATGGTAACTTTTAGTGGTTCACTACCTTATTTTGGTCACATTTCATAAGGGTCAAAGTGACCTTGACCTTGATCATATGTGACCAAATGTGTCTCATGATGAAAGCATAACATGTGCCCCACATAATTTTTAAGTTTGAAACAGTTATCTTCCATAGTTCAGGGTCAAGGTCACTTCAAAATATGTATACAATCCAACTTTGAAGAGCTCCTGTGACCTTGACCTTGAAGCAAGGTAAACCAAACCGGTATCAAAAGATGGGGCTTACTTTGCCCTATATATCATATATAGGTGAGGTATTGAATCTCAAAAACTTCAGAGAAAATGGGAAAAATGGGAAAAATAGCTGTTTTTTAGACAACACCTGCGACCTTGACCTTGAAGCAAGGTCAAGATGCTATGTATGTTTTTTGGGGCCTTGTCATCATACACCATCTTGCCAAATTTGGTACTGATAGACTGAATAGTGTCCAAGAAATATCCAACGTTAAAGTTTTCCGGACGGACGACTCGGGTGAGTACATAGACTCACTTTTGCTTCGCATGTGAGTCAAAAAGCACTCCCCCATAACACGAGAAAATTACTCCCCACGACAGGTGAGTTCCGAGTAAACATTTCGTACACAAATGTTACTGCCCTGACGAATAAAAAACGAATAAATTACTTCACCCTAACACGAGCAATTTAACTTCCCATGCCAGGTGTACGATATGTATACTCCCTGGTTCCCTGTCAGGGGCGGATCAGTTGCTTTGTAAGGGGGGGGGGGGGGGGGGGGGCACTTTGAATCGAAAGTGAATGTGATGGGCGCGAAGCGCCCGAATTTGCTAGGGGGGTCCGGGGGCATGCCCCCCCGTAAAATTTGTTTGCCCAAAGAAGCAAAATGGTGCCATCTGGTGCCATTTGAACTTAGAAATGGTCATAGAATCAGCATAGAAAAATCTTTTTTTTCTTCTTCTTTTTTTTTCGGGGGGGGGGGCACGTGCCCCCTGTGCCCCCCCCCCCCCCCCCCCTCGTCCGCCCCTGCCTGTTAGTCTTGGTGGTAGATGGGGTGGAGGGAGGGTAGCGCGACACTCGTTTGCGCGAGATCACATATTGGTATTATCCCTTCGCCCGCATCCCATTTTCGCCTACGAGATTTTTACTGGAAGTAAAAACAAGAGGCGAAGCCTTCAAGGCTCACGTAAGAAATCGACAAACAGTAACACAAACTCAATCACTCCGTCACACACACACACACACACACACACACACACACACACACACACACACACACACACACACACAGTAAGCATAGGTGAAACTGTGCAAGAAAGCGAGACACTGGATCTGCCAACTAGTCTCGGCACGCTCACAATAACAATGACCGAGACTTTCAGTAATTCCTTTGCGTGACGTCTAACCCTCTTACGTCATAATGTGACGTCTTTAAATAGTTTCTATCACACACGTCAAACACTTTTGACCGAGACGTAATCTTCTTATGCGAGCTTTATCCATAGACTCGGAAATGTTAAAGTTTCTATCACACACACACACACACACACACACACGCACAGACAGACAAAGTTTATCATCGCATAGGCTACACTTACGTGAGCCAAAAATGGGGAGTAAAAATTTCGTGGAGGGAGTAATTTGTTCGTGCCTTGGGGAGTTCTTTTCTCGTACGAACAATTTACTCGGAGTAAGAATTTCGTACGAAATTTTTACTCCGGAGTAAATTTTTCGTGGAGTACAAATTTCGTGTTACACCGGTGAACGCAGATACATTTTACACTGATGTCTAAAAAGCGGGAAAACCACTCTCTTAGGCCGCGATTCTTTAAAGCTGAAGAGGAACAACCGTGCCAGATGTCTTGTTCAAATACCTCTGAAGGAGTGTTGACCGTCGGTTTTTTGTTCAATTGTCTCTCAGTTACTGCCCTTGGAGTGGGTGACACCTCACTCTGATCCTTTTCCGAACGGCGTCGTGCAGTGATTTTCTTCCGACCATACCAATCCACTGGCGCCGGAGATAACTCTGTGATATTGGGATCTAGTTTTCCTTCCACTCTTCCCTGCGTCTGTTGGGCTGCCATGCTAGCGTGGCCCAACCCGTCGACTGAAAAAGAATGAAAAGATAGTTTGAGGGTATTATTCTCTCCTTCGCTTTTCCGTGCTTTTGCTGGACCTCCATGTCAGCCTTCTCCAAACCGCTGACTGAAAATTAGTACAATTATGGCACGGCACGACTAACTTTAAAACGTACCACAATCATTAATTATTTTAATCAAAGTGGGTGAATGCGCTTCGAGGCTCCGGTGTTCGAAACAAAAAGTAGTTCCGACGGCAAGACGGCCGTTGCCTAGTAACCGCTTCGCGTACACAAACAAGGAAAGTAAAACAGTGGACCCAATCTCACAAATATTGATTTTCCTGTCCTATTTACGACATTTGGTTAAGCTTTTGAGGCACTTATTTTTGCAAAGTGTAGGTGACACTTCTGCGCGGTAGCATTACTTGTAACGCAGAATCTTATGGTATACATTTGGAAACAACCCGAGGGCCATTTGTCTTGGATTTTATCCCTTTTTAACAACTTTAAAACTGAACCATGTCAAAGTTTACAGCCGCACTTGAACGCGAGGGAGGCAAGGAGATACAAGTCAGGACCATTCTTTGTTTAAGGCAATTAAGTTAGCAATGATTCGCTAAATATGAAGCAAACTTGCTCCCTCTGTCCGTTTGTTTTGGTATGTGGCACCTGCAGCTCTTCTTTCTGTTCAGGTACTACCATGTTTGAACACTAAAAATCACGATTTTTCTTTAATTGTCATAATGGCACTTTTACTCCAATTTTGGTTCTGATTGTTTTAAATGATGGTTTCATTACTTGTTCAAGCACATATATAGTGCCAAAACATGATTTTCATCCATAACATTGATTAAATGGCTGTTAGCAATTGTAACGAAAAACGGTATTAAAAAAAATTGTGTTAGGGTTGTCAAGATATTTCCAAAACTAATAGCACTGGCCACTTTAAAATTAGCCTGGATGTTTATTATGAATATATCTATGATTTTAACCACCAGCTTTGGTCGAGATTTGACAAAAAAATGACTTATTGCATGTAAAGAAATCCCAAAATTGTACATTTTCAAAAAAGTGCAATTTATCAGCTAGGCACATGGCTGAGGTCTAAACTGTGCATTAACATCACACAAATATCTGTAGAAAATTTGAAGTAATTCTGTCTATTTGTTTTAGAAATATCTTGACAATGCTGTTGTGCATGTTCGAAAACGCGATTTTGAGAAAATCAACTCTAAAGTGTGGTTAAATATGTGTTAGGTGTCATAAATGCAACAACAGAAGAACAACATGCACATGCTTGTCAGTATTTAATAAGGACCTTCAGAAATCATTTTAATTCCCTTACCACAGCTATTCATGACCCCCTGCTAAGTAATTCTCCTCAATATCCATGTTCAACTGCGCGTTATCCAATGCACGCAGCGTGACGCTAACGTCGCTGCTGCGCCGCAACTGCTGGATCCTGGTAGCCGGTTATTCTAAAGGAATCAAGTTTTTGGAAGCACAAAGTAGCATAATGTCCTGGTTCAATGGCAAGTGCCTCAAAGATGTCGAGTCTCTTTCTCTCTTCATCATGGTAGACTATCGTTGCATCTGCAACGGCCAGATCAATGCGGCGATGTCTAAATTGAGATGATGGAAGGCTTCATTTGTGTTTTGTGTGCCACCATGAAACCACGGCGTTGCCAGGTGCCGTCCACTGAAAGTGTTACATCTGTTCCTTGTGCATCAGTCAATTCTTGCACAGCTTCTTCCATCGACTTCTTTGCGACAGACTTTGTGGCTTTCAATATCTGCTTTTTGTGATTCTCCCAACTTTTTTTGTGAGGTGGGTGTGGCATGTTCATGTTACCCAAGAAACGCTCGGCTGCTTTTTCATTTTTTCCAAAGGGAGAAAATCGTGTACACTACATTGGGGGTGCACGTTAAAGATCCCACGATTGACAAAAGGGTCTTTCCTGGCAAAATTGTATAGGCATAGCTAAAAATGTCCACCAAATACCCGTGTGACTTGGAATAATAGGCCGTGAAAAGTAGGATATGCGCCGAAATGGCTGCGATCTGCTGGCCGATGTGAATGCGTGATGTATTGTGTAAAAAATTCCATCTCACACGGCATAAATAAATCCCTGCGCCTTGAATATGTGCGCGATATAAATTGCATAAAAAAAAAAATAATAATAAAAAATAAAAAAATTTAAAAAAAATTAAAAAAATAAAATAAAAATCTCTGCGCTTAGAACTGTACCCACGGAATACGCGCGATATAAGCCTCATATTGATTGATTGATTGAAGATTGCAAGTGGAAACAGCCTGTTTGCCTCATACACTTTTCCACACTTTTTTGATGTGAACAGTTCTTCTTTGTGCTGGCACTGACCAGGGGCGGACGAGGGGGGGGGGGGGTTCTTGGGTTTCCGGACCCCCCCCCCCCCCCCAGCCAAACAAAAAAAAATGTTTTTTTGGGGGGTGCTTAGTGCTGAGTGACAGCAAAGACTATATATTTAATGAGGTCTGCATTTCTTTATTTTACATTTAGTTTCAAATTGTGGGGTATTAATCAGTGACGAAATCTGCTGCCTGAAACTGGTAATGATCATCCTCAGAATGCACCAGATTGCACCATTGTGCATCCTTTTTTTCAAAATTTTCGGGGGTGGCATGCCCCTGGACCCCCCTAGCAAGCTAGGCGCTTCGCGCCGTCGACTCACACCCATATCTTCACAATATACTTTTGAACCCCCCCCCCATAAAATGAACTGATCCGCCCCTGCTGACAGGTGAACACAATTTTATCTGCCTGGTTTGTCCTATGTTCAGTCACATCTGACAGTCTTTTGTTCGCACAATGGACACAACAATTTCCAGCCTGTTACCGCATATTGAGCCAGAATTTGTTTGTTTTGGCAAATCGACGTTGCAGTTCCGGAGCAAATTATCAAAATTTCTTTGCGAATTTGCGTTTAAACGTGTTTTTCCCATAATATAACAATGCACAGCTCGAAAATATGGCCAAGAACAAATCTATGGTACTTCGAAGAAAGAAGAATAACAACATTCTTGTCCAATACGACTTGCAATTTACCCTGTGCGCTGTAAAATCTACCTACCTTCAAAGCAGACGAAATGCAGACATCTTCATTTTCTTTCAAGGGAGAAATCGTTGGTCATAAAGGAGGGCCCCAAAGGGTTTAAAATCGTGATCGTGATTGGCGTTTTTTGACCTTTCTGTGACCGTGATTGCCGAAATTTCCATTTCTGTGATCGTGATGGGACTTTGTCCGTGATCCGTGATGACAAAAAAATCAAGTCTCGTGATCGTGATCGTCATTTGTTTTCGTGATCGTGATGGGCATTATTGCAAAGCATTTTATTTTCAACGTACATTTTTCACAGCTGTATCACTCTATGATCCTCTATTCGTCAAGGAGCCAATCCCAATTGAAGGAAAGCAACAACACATTCAGAAATATGATTTTGACAGCGATTGCTTCCCTTTAAGAGAACCAATCACACAAAAAAGAGATCCAATCAGAAGGCAAATTGCAAAAGTCTGCCAAACGTCATCCAATGGAAGGGCTTCGTGCTAAAGTTTTGAGTGCATTCAGTCAAATTCGAATTCGAAGATCAAAAAAGGCGTGCAGCGGTACTGTCATCGAACTTCTGTTATATTTTGTGGATTCAAGCCAGACCAAAGCAGGCGGCGAGAATGCCTTACTTGGTGGAAAGGTCAGGCTACGGGTCGGTCTTTCCGAAGACGAAATATCAAGGTATGTTGATCTATGTTGCTCTATGACTGTTCTGAATGTAGGCAAAGATCTTGAAATTTGTTCAAGATCTTTGAGTTGGAGTGAGATCATTGACATTGTCGACATTGCCACGTCCGGCTGTCACTCGCTCAGTGTGACCTCGACTGGCTCGAGATCGAGTCTGCGTGTAGCCAAAACCGAAACTATAAATGTGTTTTTCATCCCAGCAACGTGGACACGCTTGGCATAGATTCTAATTGTCGCTTCTTTGCATTAAGCTTGGATTTATTTTAGCGCCTGTAAACTTTAATATCAACAATGGGTTAAATTCAGAAACAATGGCGGGGAGACGTGCCAGTTTGGGTCACTTGATCCTCATGTCAAAGACGATCAAAGTCATGTTCGTTGGGGATTTTGTCAGGCATGCTACTTTTCCGGTAATTGCCGGAAATCCGATAAAGCCGTTTTCAAAATCCAGTAAAGTCAAATTTATTCCGGTGAAGTTGAAACATTTCCGCAAAAACGATCCGTGTGAATATCGCGCAACGCGACCGGGCGCCGGTCTCAATGAAGCCATCGCACAGTAGTGTTGTTTTCACCAGTTTGGAGGTGTGGTGAATGGTGGTGGGGGGAAGCTAAAATGGGATTTTTTAACAAGATCACAACACTATTACAGCCCTGAAAATGATGCCCAGAATGCACCAGATTGCACAGATTTTAACCGTTTTTTGAAAAAAAATCCGGGGGGGCATGCCCCCGGACCCCCCTAGTTGGCTCGCCTGCTTCGCAGGCTCAGGCTTGTGGCTGAGAGAGAGAGAGAGAGAGAGAGAGAGAGAGAGAGAGAGAGAGAGAGAGAGAGAGAGAGAGAGAGAGAGAGAGAGAGAGAGAGAGAGAGAAAACAATGAAAACAACATTCTTGTTACTGATCACAAATCATATTTATTTCTATGTGTGTATGAAAGAGAATTAAAAAAAATAATAATAAAAAAGTGCAACAGTTCTCACTTTGTGTTGAATAAACAATAGATCCAGAGGAGCGTGTGGTTGTGTTTACTTTGACACGTGCTTTCTGTACATGCAACTTTTACCGTGACCGTGATTTGCCACTGGTGTTCGTGATCGTGAAAACAAAAATCAAGGTAACTGTGATCGTGAAAGCTAAAATTTCCCTTCCCGTGATCGTGATGATACCCCCCCTTTGGGGCCCTCATAAAGTCTTGCAGGACCCAAACATACTTCTGCGCGCTTTCTTTTCTTTTTTAAATTCAGTTGCTTCGCAAAAATGAAAAGACATTGGTTTTCTCAACTTGAACTTGTCAAGTCAGTCAAAACGACCGCAGAACACAGAACTGGGAAATGACATTGATTGAAATACGAAAGATCTTCGACGACGAAAGTATAAATGACGTCATGTGGTCACACCTATCTCGAGAACTAAGCGTCGCTCAGAACCAGCGCCCTTCCACTATTATGTCCCCCTCAAGGAAACTGTTTAGTAGAATCGTGACTTTCTTGCCTTCGTTAATATGCGAGTACAATTTTCTTTTTCGTCTTTTTATTTCTCGCTCTCACGCGCAGTCACCTTTCACTTCTGCTATTAATATAATCACCAGTTAGAGTTATGCGGAACAATGCGGAACAATTTAAGCATCCCACCCGAGAGAACAAGAAGCGTAGAAATGGAGTGCAAAAAGAGAACGTCGTTTGTTCATTTTGAATGTTTCTTATTATCTCAGAGACTAGCGGAGGCTTAATTGCTCCCTCATAACAAAACTCACCAGCACAGTCATTCAGCAGAATAGCTGCTCCGACGAGCAGTACAGGCGAAAATCCT
Source organism: Littorina saxatilis (assembly GCF_037325665.1). Classification (NCBI taxonomy): domain Eukaryota; kingdom Metazoa; phylum Mollusca; class Gastropoda; order Littorinimorpha; family Littorinidae; genus Littorina; species Littorina saxatilis. The sequence goes on from NC_090254.1 coordinate 14,084,720, forward strand.
AAATTCATGGCATCAAAGCGTACTGCTTTCTTGCGAAAAACACGACTGAAGTTTGTTCCGCCATCTTTCAGCAAACTGGAAAATTGTTGTTGAGCATAATGACGCAATAGTAGTAAAATTCACACCTTGACGTCATTGTTTGTTTAAATATTCGAGAGTTCGAGTCTTGGTCACGGTAACCGAACGACATAGTCTTTGAAAGCCTGGGAGTATTTGTCAGAAAAAGGATTTTCCTTGAGTTCTCAGCAGTCACGTGACTTGTGACTGCTGATCACTTCCTCTGTAAATATTATACGTTAATTGGATCTGTGATCCAAACATGGCTTTTGGTCAATCGAGATGGTAGTTTATTCCACAAGCCCGTAGGGCGAGTGGAATAAACTGCCATCGAGATTGACCAAAAGGCATGTTTGGATCACAGATCCAATTAACATATATATCTCGACATTCACTGGTCTTAGGGTTTTTGTTTTCAAAGAAGAAAGAAACTTGCTTGAACACGGACCACCTCTCCGAGCAAAATCAACAAACCTAATCACTCGCATTCCACCTTAAGGTCTCGGCCAACCAAGACCATGGCATACTCGTAGCAAAGCCGCCGAATGGTACCGTAAACCAAGAATAGTGACGTAAGAGAATAGCATGTCGTCTTTTGATTTGGAACGTGACGTGTTTCAGAACTTCTTCTGGACAACTCGGATGGTCTTCTGCGAAGTGGTTGGCACGAGATTCTTTTTCTTCTTCGACAGTTCATCCTCCGATACTGCAGCAAAACGTTTAATCTTTTTTTCACTTTCGAGTATGCGGACGACTGAACTTGACCGCGAAAAAGTAGTCCTTTCGGAATCATTACGCCGAGTCTGAACATGAGGTCTGAACATTGTTTTTAGGCAGGACCTAGGTGAAAGCGAGGCTGTTCTTATCTCTGTGTACAGTCGAGAGAGAGAGACATACATGTCGAGACATTATTTTTTTAACAAGTTCTGTAATCGATGGCGAGTGGACCCATCCTGTCTTTCAAGTCAGTAAACACACTCGTTGGCAAAGATGCAGTCAGAAATCCAAATAAAACAGTTTCCCTTGGTCAAAATCAAACCACCAGGACTGAGATAAGAGATAAGTTTTCAAACTACAGTACTGTCGTCTTTTTCTTCACTACAAAGGCTAGTGATTCGAACTACAACGCTCTTGTGAAGCGAGGTTGTGTTTTGTCTATCGTTAAACTGTTCATAAACTTACCTTTAATGGGGTTTTGCTGTCACCCCACATCAATAACTCTTCAAATATATACACACGGAAGGGAGGTAACTCTTCCTTAGCAAGCATACCTCATCATTCCTGTCTTTAAAGTATCAGTTGTTAACATCACAAGGCTTCAGCTTCTGATTTGTTTGCAACACCACTGCACCCCCCCACATGGATGTAAAGTGATTAAGTTACATCTGCTGATTAATTTTCTAGAATTTGTCACAAGAAATGGAGCTAACTTAATATGTCCAATGCACCAAATTTCAAGGATTTTTCTTTTAGCTTAGGCTCAAGTTATGTTATTGCTAACACTCGTACGTTCCTCTCTCAGTCTGTCTCTGTCTCTTCTCTCCCAGTCGAAACGAAAGAGACTTATAGATTGTTATCACATGCTAATGAATGCTAATTGATGAAGTCGACTCTCTCCGCCAGAAAGCAGAGATGAAAGAGACGGTACATTACTTACGGTGCATATGTATGGAACGCCAGATACGCCATGTCCCCGCGGAATTCCGGCCGCGCGGACGTTTGAGCTTTTCTCGTCGTTGATTGGTCAGAAATTCATCGCGCAATTCCGGCGGGAATTCCGCTCGGACTTTTGAGCTATACTCGTCTTTGATTGAATAGAATGTCCGCGCGCAATTCCGCCCGGACTTTTATCGGGAACGCTCGTATGGGTTCGGCACTTTCCACCCGGAGTTTTAGATCGAGAAATTTTAAAAAGTTGAAACGGAATAGAATCGGATCGATGTTAAAATGTCCTCGCGCAATTCCGCCCGGACTTTTATCGCAAACGTTCGGCACACGTTTTGCACGGACTTTTAGATAGAGACATCAACACAGTGGGATCGGAAGAGAGTCGGATCAAAGAACCACCATTAATCGCGCGCGCGCGTGTGTGAGTGTGAACACAGCTATTTCATGGAAGCGGTTCTTGCAAACAGTACACACTTCAGAAAAGTGCTCATGATCGCGCGCGCGCGCACACACACACACACATACCCATATACACACACACACACACACACACACACACACACACACACACATCTGAAACGCTGCCTCATCCCCCACCTCACCCTCTCCCCGATTTGGAAAAAGAAAGAAATATAATTTGTAACAGTATTTTCTGACGCCCGAGCAGATATTCTCGGAACAGTGTTGTTCTTTGTGACCTTGGTCTTAACAGGAAAATCTAGCAGTCTGATACCGCCCTGATATGGCCCTTCGTGGTCGGCTGGGCGTTAAGCAAACAAACAAACAAACAAACTAGCAGTCTGATGAGTAACGGATGGCGCATGAAATGAGTCATTTGTGTCGTTTCACACCTCTTTCCAGTTGTACTTTAAAAGGATGCCGCACATTCATAACAACAGTCCTTCCTTTACGCTCTTGTCAAAAAAGGTCTGACAAGGCGTGTACATCGAATGACAAACATACATACCCTTACTTGAATAAAATGCTATACCAGCCAAAAATAAACCAGAAAATACATCTCTGACAACAACAACAACAACAACAACAACAACAACAACAACAACAACAACAATAACAAGAGGCGAAGCCTTCAAGGCTCACGTAAGAAATCGACAAACAGTAACACAAACTCAATCACTCCGTCACACATACACACACACACAGTAAGCATAGGTGACACCACGGACCTACATTCTAGGTCCGTGGTGACACTGTGCAAGAAAGCGAGACACTAGATCTAGATCTGTCTGTCTGCATGTAGCCTACTTACAGGGACACGACTGCCAATGGCCGATTTCGAAGAAAAAACTAGTCTCGGCCCGCTCAAAATAACAATGACCGAGACTTTCAGTAATTCCTTCGCGTGACGTCTAACCCTCTTAAGCCATAATGTGACGTCTTCAAATGTTAAAGTTTCTACCACAGACATGCATACATACATACATACATACGCACGCACGCACGCACAGACAGACAAAGTTTAGCATCGCATAGGCTACACTTACGTGAGCCAAAAACAACAACAACAACCCAATTCATGTCTGCAAAGGAAGCAGGACAGTTGCTGATTTCAGTACGTATCTAAAGAAGTAGATGCCCACATAGCGAGCAAAATTGCGTACAGATCTGTCTAAAATCTGTATTTTTCTGTTTAGTTTAAACATTCTGCCTGTAAGAAAATGTCTTCTTCAAGCACCTATGATACATGGGTCTTGGCAATGATCGCATTCACATCTATCACCATTAACAGCGCAACATCCATTGCTATTTGTAATCCTGCGATTTGAAGAATTTGAGTTATCGCCCTTGATTTCAAAGCAATTACATATGAGTGTCCGGTAAATTCCCATTCCATGTTTTTAGTGAGTAGAGAATAGCTCAAAAGTCCGGGCGGAATTCCGGCCGGAATTGCGCGCGGACAATAAAAGTTCGGGCGGAATTTCTGACCAATCAACGACGAGAATAGCTCAAAAGTCCGCGCGGAATTCCGGCCGGAATTCTGCGGGGACATGGCGTATCTGGGTTCCATACATATGGAGCGTGTATGGCTATGCACATACTTATGCAAGACTTGGACTTTTTTCAAGATGAATATGATCATGAAAACTGACTCACACAAACCGCATAGTATTGGGCTAATGTCAAGTTATACAACGCTTGTCTCCTTAACAAAAGACGAGCTATTTGGGAGAGTCAAGAGATTCTATACGTCCATGCTTCTGAACTGATTCACTTCCTTACTCCCACACAGTGTGTCGCTTGGACATGTACAGTTTATAGTGTTATTACTACAACGCTAAGGTCAGATGGACAAAGAAAAAGCTCAAGGCAGAGCTGGCAGCTACCACCGAAAACACACACACACACATACACACCACACACGCTAACAACACGCACATGCACACACACACATACACACGAACACACACACACTCACACTCACACACACACACGCACAAACACACAGGAGCACACAGAAACAAACACACACACACACACACACACACACACAAACAATCACATATACAGATGCCCCGTACTCTCCTTTATACGCATAATCTAGAGCTTTCCAGGGCCGGACTACCGGGGGGGTTATGGGGGTTGCGCAACCCCCCCCCCCCCCCCCTAGCCTAAACATGTACCTTACTTATTTAATTTTTTTTTATTATTGCTTATTTTATGCCGTTTTATGCAAGGAGCGACCATTTTCCTATCTCAGAATATGACCTACCCGTCAGCTTCAGGGGGCTTCGCCCCCTGACCCCCACAACGGGGGGGGGGGGGGGGGGGTGGGTTCTAGGGTTTCCGGACCCCCCTCCCCCCCAGCCAAAAAATAAAAATATTGAATGAGGTAGGCATTTCTTTATTTTACATTGAGTTTCAATTTTTGGGGTATTAATCAGTGACAAAATCTGCTGCCTGAAACTGGTAATGATCATCCTCAGAATGCACCAAATTGCACCATTTTGCATCCTTTTTTTCAAAACTTTCCGGGGGGGCATGCCCCCGGACCCCCCTAGCAAGCTAGGCGCTTCGCGCCGTCGGCTCGGCGCTTCGCGCCTTCACACCCATATCTTCACAATATACTTTTGACAAAAACCAGTCATAAAATGAACTGATCCGCCCCTGCCGCCAGGGGGAATATCCCCCTGGGCCACCACTGGCAACCCCCCCCCCCCCTCCTCTTCGCCTAGTCCGGCCCTGCTTTCGACCACAAAACTACGCAGCAGACCTGCCTACCCCAAAAATTACAAGGAGTAATGAGCCCAGCCAAAAAGAGTAATCTGGTGGTAGAAAGAGTAGTTTTTTGTTGCCAAGAGTAACGGCCATCGTTGGGTGTGACTAAAAGGAGAACCCAAAATAAAGAATATATATGACACTACCTTGCCTGTAGACATCCTCATTTTTCTCCCAACGGAGAAATAGTTGTTCATAAAGTCTTGCAGGACACAAACATTCTTCTGCTCACTTTCTGTTCATATTCAGTTGCTTCGCAAAAATAAAATGTCATTGATTTTCTCAAATTGTGAAGTCAATTCTTTCTTTATTTGGTGTTTAACGTCGTTTTCAACCACGAAGGTTATATCGCGACGGGGAAAGGGGGGAGATGGGATAGAGCCACTTGTTAATTGTTTCTTGTTCACAAAAGCACTAATCAAAAATTTGCTCCAGGGGCTTGCAACGTAGTACAATATATTACCTTACTGGGAGAATGCAAGTTTCCAGTACAAAGGACTTAACATTTCTTACATGATACTGCTTGACTAAAATCTTTACAAAAATTGACTATATTCTACACAAGAAACACTTAACAAGGGTAAAAGGAGAAACAGAATCCGTTAGTCGCCTCTTACGACATGCTGGGGATGGAGCATCGGGTAAATTCTTCCCCCTAACCCGCGGGGGGATGTGAAGTCAATCAAAACGACCCTAGAACACAGCACTGGGAAACTACACTGATTGAAACAATCTAGGATGACGAAAGCAAAATATGTCATGTGATTACACATCTCAAAAAATCAGCCTCGCACATAACCAGCGCTCCACCATTAGTGTAATCAAGAGTTTGCTGAATGAGCATATATAGAGTTTATTTGGAGGTAGAGGGCTTTTTCAAAGACTTGTAATAGCATGACTTAAATCTGCCAAGTTCTGCTTGGCTGTACTGCCTGGTGCCGAAGGTTCCTGATCTTGATTTCAGGAGGAGCAGACTCTCCAATGTCTCATGCGAAAAATCGTACTTTCGGTTTCTTAAAAATCGTATTTCCATCGCGGAAAGCGTAGTGGCGTAGTTTGGAATAAAAATCGTAGTAAATTACGCCCAAATCGTAAGGGTAGGCAGGTCTGACGCAGGTACACCATGGAATATTATTCCAGACCAGTTGTTTCGGTGCTACCTTATTCCATGAAGTAACCGGAAGCTCTGCATGACGACCTTGAAATGACGTCATGGAGACCGCGCACATGAAAACGAAACGGGGCAAGGCTTTGTGTTTAAAGATGGAGACGAGTGATATTAACAACGCTACAAGCCAGTGACGATGGTGATGCTGATGACAACAACACGTCCATAAAGTTATTTTCATAACAAAATTGTTGGACAAACATTCATGAATTACAAACAAATTTTGTCACGTCAGTGCCTACAAGCGATTTCCATACAAGAATGTTATGTCAGGCAATTATGAAAAACAACGACAACAATGTCAAAGAGTTACACGTACTGTTTATGAGCAGAACCTTCGTGTGAAATATAATTAGGTATTGCAATCCTTTTTCTTCTTCTTTTTTTTTTTAACGAAGATGATAAACAATGGCAGCCCTTACAGTAGTTTTTTTTTAATTTTTTTAAATTTTTTTTTAATTTTCTCTTTTGTTCTTCTTTCTTTTTTTTTCTTTTTTTTTCTCTCTTTTTTTTTCTGTCTCTTTTTTTCTTTTCTTCTTCTTTCTTTTTTTTCTCTCTTTTTTTTTCTGTCTCTTTTTTTCTTTTTCTTCTTCTTTTTTTCTCTCTTTTCTTTCTTTTCTTTCTATCTTCTTATTTCTTTTTTTAACTTTTTTTCTGCTTTTCTTTTTTCTTTTCTATCTTCTTCTTTCTCTCTTCTTTTTTTATTTTTATTTTCTCATGAATTACAAACAATTTTTGTCACGTCAGTGCCTACAAGCGATTTCCATACAAAAATGTTATGTCAGGCAATTATGAAAAACAACGACAACAATGTCAAAGAGTTACACGTACTGTTTATGAGCAGAACCTTCGTGTGAAATATAATTATTGCAATCCTTTTTCTTCTTCTTTTCTTTTTTTTGTTTAACGAATATGATAAACAATGGCAGCGCTTACAATAGTTGTACCGGAACCAGCAGTGCCCATGCACACACATTTCATAAACGTTGTGTTGGACTAACAATAACAATAGCGCTAACACTGAAAACGGTCATATTGTCTTGACAGGAGAGGCATCACATATTCAACAGTAACATAAGTAGTAGTGTTATCAGTATTTTGAGCGGTTACTGTGTTGTACATGATAACAGAAGGAGCAGTTATTAATTCATGAACAAAATATGGAAACCTGCACAGGAAGTAATCAGGCTTCTTGATTGTTGGTATGTGTCCGAGTTGGAGGACGCCGTTCTTACCCTACGTAAAATCCTTGAGAAATCCGAGGTAGTCACTATAACTGTTTTCACGATGAAATTGAGATTTAACGTCCTAAGGGGCAGCAGTGGTCGATTGAGGACATGCTTATCATTTCAACGGAAGGACTCTTGTCTTAAACAATCAAAATCTTCAAAATTACATACCGTCTTTTCCTCAACATGCATACCAAGCATCCCAATATCGGTCGGTTCTTATCTGGGGCGGAATCATAGAACTGTGCATGGATAGAAACTAATCTGAAATCGGTCGGGGGGTCTTGGGAATGATGTCAAAAGTCCATCGCCCAAACCTGACCTCTCTGCGAACTGGACACAGACATTGGACTCTCTGGTGACACTTCTCAGTCAGCTCCAGGCCTGTTAGTCTCGGTGTTCTTTCGCGGGAACCGGGTTGTTTTAGTCGATTGGTGAGGTCCTGTGTGTATTCATACTTTCATACTTACACGCAATGACTATCTCTGAATCTTCTGTTTTCCTTGTGTCCGTCTCGCTCCTTACTGTTTTCTCATCTTTTTAAATTTGTAAACTTGCGCCGCCCCCCCCCCCCCCCCTCTTTCATGATCGTAGACAGGCTTTTGCGCCCACAAGAACCACACACACGCACCAAGGCACCCACCCGTTTTCTATAGAGCTATCAAATAATTTGAAAACAACAACCAATTTTTCTCTAAATATGCACTATTTTTTTCAATATCGAATTTGTTTCTTCATTGCTAGTTGACAAGTCGCGCACCATTAGTCAAATTAAACCCAGCTGATTTTCAATACAGTTACCTTTCAACCAGAAACAGTCCCCCTGATCTCCTACACTGAATAAGAAACATAAGTCATGATACTCTATTTGGCGGAGAGGGGGGGGGGGGGGGGGGGGCAGATGCCTTAACTATAGAAAGATAGCATGCTATTTAGTTTACATTTTATTTTACTTTTTATTTGTGTATGATGGTGAGTGAATGTTTGTCTTTTGCTCCAGTACATTATGTTTAAACATCCTTTTTGTCCACAAAAATTACATTTTATTTATTGATTTATTCAAGTTCTGCATGTGTGTGCGCACATTTGTTTGTGTGTGTAGAACATTATGTTTAAACCCCATTTTGCAAAACAAAACACACAGTCACACACACACGCACAGAAATCCGGTACATTTTAAAGTGTTTGGTGGACTATTGTATTTGATGAGACATGGGACACTTCTCTTTTCTGTACTGTCACTGGGCTTCATCAAGCAAAAACATTTTTTCTGCTGTGAAATCATGCGCGCTGAATAGTCCAAGGGGAGAAACTCTTTTTTTGTCGTAAACAAGTTGTGCCTTCTATACTATATTACGTCCCTTGAAATGAAAGAGTCTGCTTGTAGCTATCCTGCTATCAACGGCCGAATCACTCACTTACGTTTCAATCAAACCTGTCTGTAACGACCACCCACAGGACCGTTATAGACAGGTGGTCGCTAATGAAAGGGATATTGAAGGCTGCACCAAAAGAATTGTCGGAGATCCTTTGGGGTGGTCTTTGTGGGCAGGTGGTCGTTATCGAGCGGTGGTCGCAAAGGCAGGTTCAATTGTCCTACATCTGGCTCTTTCTCCCGTGTGAAATACAGTGTCAATCATCATAGATTCTGTCCAGGCTTTAATACGCAATTACTTACTTACTTACTGCCTTTCACGCCTGGTGGCGTGTAGGGCAGCGTTAATACGCAATGAGAGCATGCAAAGTACCGCTTGAACAACTTTTAAAGATCAGGATTTTTGATAAGATTTGAAATAACAATAGTCCCTGATCTGAACGAAAAAGTGTTTCTGTTGTTTTTAGCAAGTTTAACCTTCAATGTGTTAGGTTTGGGTATTTCTAGTTATTGTAATGGCAGCCATCATGTGCAATTCGGTCATTGAATGATGTCATGTTAGTGTCTGGTATGGTCTTAAAAAATGGGGGTATAGTTTTTAAAACTGGAATAACTCTGTTACTTTTGCGACTACAATTTCAGTTTATAGTTATTGTTGATCACCGAAAACCCGCAAATACATGTAAACAAAAAGGAGTCAACGTAGTTTTACTTAAATCTTACAAATGACGTCACAGGCTTTAACGTCAATACAAATCAAGGGATATGTTCCAAAGCTGGAGAAACGTTTGCCATACAATCGTGTTTAATCATCACATACGTTAGTTTTTCATACTCATATATACTTTGTTGTATGCCGCTTTCGAAAAGTCAAAGATATTGCCTAAATCTTACAACATTAGATGCTGACCCTCTTCATAGCTTTCATAAACTTGGTCAAAAAATGATTGCAACAGATTTCGAACACAAATTAAAGCATTATTTCCAGTGTCATTTCATCCAAACTTTATATGCCAGTAAAGGCCGTTCACTTGACCATCTGGATCACCTTTCGGATTACAGATTTCGTTTACAGGTATCACGTGACCGCCGCTCAATTAAGGATACCCTCAAAATCGACTGGACAAAAATGAAGGGGCCCAATTAAAAATCGAACAAAAAAATCACAATAGACAATTGTTTGAAACGTTTACATACGAGAAGAAAGCCAAATCAATTATCTACCCAGAAAAGGTTGTTTTGTTTAGCTAGCTTGCGTATTGCGTGTGCTATGCTATACCCACTGATGCAAAGGTCGATCGCACGAGCGGTTAAAAACGGGATTTTTGACGAAAAGCGCCCTATTTCAGCAATAACTTCGCGGATTGCTTTGAAACTGGCAGAATATTTTACCAACGTACTAGACGTACTTCGAGCAAAAGTAGGGATCGTTACACGTATTTATTCAGATTTGACGCAATGTTTTAAAACATATTTTTAAGCTCGTCATTGGATTGCTCACTTGCGTCCAAAACAATCATGACTTCCCATGTCTGTAGACAAATGATTGATGCACACAATGAAAAAGTGTTAGATGCGTATAAGCACTGAAGAAAGATTGCTAGGCATGTAAAGACGCTTGATACTTTGGGGATGATGATAGTGTCACAGCCATGTCCAGCAAAGCGTGACCGCAGGATGTTTTGATAGGCACGCAGCGGTAATAGTACGTATAACTGGTCTCAGTGCGAAACAGCGTGAACGTTTATGTTTCTTTCATGTGTTTGCATGACTAGCAAATTCACGCCAGTGGTTACACACAAATGAGACTTCGACATTATCTGTATCAATCATTTATCTGTAGACCTGCAAAGTCATGATTTTCTGGGATACAGGGGAACAAACCAATGATGAGTTTAAAAAAATTTCCATAACATTGCGTCAAATCTGCACAAATACATGCAACGATCCCAAATTTTGCTCGAAGTACGTCTCGAGTATGTTATTCTAAAAGTTTCAAAGCAATCCACTAATGTATTGTTGAAATACAGCCCTTTTTGTCATAATACCCCTACAAATGACGAAAAACTCCCATTTTTGACCGCGTTTGCGATCGACACCTGCATCATTAAGAATAGAATAGCACGTGTATAACGCAAGCTAGCTAAACAAAACATGAATTTCTGGGTAGATACTTGATTTGGCTTTCTTCGCGGAATGCTCTGGGTTTTCTCGCGGAAGAAGCATTTGCCATTCACAAAACTTGGTAAATCCTTTGCAAACAAATATACAGTATACTGCGAGTTTTTCAAACGCTCTCTATACATATTGTCACGATTTAGTGACATGGATCGAGAAAGTGTCAAACTGTCGGGTGCCTTTCTCGAATTGCGACAGAAAGCGCCTGTTGTTTTCTGTCAACGGCTGGGGGTTTTAGCTGACAGAGCATAGCGAACACGGGTATTTCGTGTTGCACGGATTTCACGTGGGTGATTTCTGTTGTCAGGGCAAAACTGGCGGTAACTGAACTGGGTACGTGACAGGGTGAGTCACGTGATAGTCATACCTCAGGCAGCTATCTGTTAGAAGAACTACCAAGTTTCATTGACTTGCACCCAAAGAGTCAAGAACTGCGATTTTTTTTACGAATTAATTTCGTACTCGGACCCGGCTGGTCTTGACCTATTTTTGGATCTAAATTTAGATCAGGTAGATCACATCATGCACAAAAAGACACGTCACTAGCAAACTATGTCAGACATCATCATGAGTTTGTGTAAAACAAAATGGAGGCCGGAATCACTTAGTTGAATCGAACTCCGACCAAACACCACCATAATAACTAGGTTAATTTATGCACTCGCGTGAACAAAAAACTGTCGAGCTTCACAGATGTCGTCGTTGGGTAGTTTTGGGTTTGTTTTACTACCATAGGAGGATTTTTGAACTGTAAATGCAGTCAGCTGCAACAAAAACGCAAAACGAAGGCTGTGAGCTGCACTGTGCCTTTAACGGCACACTCGAAACTCAGCGGCTAGAGAGAGCAGTCGGTGTCTTATTTTCCTACGAGTTTGATGGTCTTCATCACGTTAACTACTGCACTGTATGTCAACGTGCCGTTCTGCTTGCACAGAAGGAACTTCAATTAGAGACTACTTTCTCTCTGTTTACATGCTGGCTGACAGACGAGGCGTCAAAGTTTCTTCGCTGTGCGGGGAAGGTTTTCCACCGCATAAGGATTCAGCGCAAGAGGGTGGCTGGCGGTATTTCTGTTGACGAACGGAAGCCATTCAAAAGGAAGCGGATTCGCCTAAAAGAGAGAGCTACCTACATTAGGCTGTTGAGGTAATAAATCATTATTTAACGCTGTTGACGAGTCTGTGTTTGTGGAATGAAATACTCTCTGTTGTTCTTTCCAGGTTAGCGCATAATTTGCTCTTTGTGACGCTAAAATACTAATCTGTATATGTTTTTTGCAGATATGGAGAGAAGGAAGGAAAATAGCTGATTTGTTGTTGTAAAAGTTCGTTTGTGCTGGCCCACGTGCTCGATGAGATATGTAAAGTTGACATGTTTAAAGGTGGAGGTTGAGGGGTAGCGTGGCATGTTTAGTGCACCGATGCTTTTTGTTGCAGCCTTTCTTCATTTCTTCATATCTTCCGTTGCTGGCTGTTTTCTACTGCCTACGTATATCTACTACGTGCTATGCTGAGCGGGATGCTGTAACCAGGTCGTCCGCGGCATTGATGTAACCTGCTAACCTGATGTACTGGTGATTTGCTGTCGCTGTCGCCGTCCTACCAGCTACAACTCTACTTTTTCTGGTAGACTACGGGAGGACCTTAAGCGACTGAGTGTGGCGCCTTATTTCTCCACTGTTCCCTGCTTCGTTGCTACGCCAGCCGGCACTACATTCGACGGAGCAGTTGTGGAGACTATAGACTAATCACGGGCCGCCCACTCAGTGGCAAAAAGCTAAGTTGCACCATGTCTTTTGCACGCTTCTTTCCACCAAGTCATCTGTTATATTTATGATTATACTCGAGTGGTGACGACGTGGGGTGTGTGACACCTGCATGAACTAGTACTTTAAGGCAGATCAGCAACTTTCTTAACTATACACGGGATCAGCGTGTTATTATTATTTTCTGTACTTTAACTGGCATTTTTGTCAGTGACCACTTGTTTTTACGTTTTGAACGTAAAAAGAACATCTTTTGGAGTGAAGTCTCGAGGGAGGTGGCGTGATATTACATAAACAGGCGTCTGAAACTTATACTTTTGTTGATTCTATTTATTTGTATGACTGCGAGAGTGGATCGTGGTGTGGTTAGTTAGTTAGAAGTAACTAACCGTTCATAATCACCTTATGTGATATATTGAAACGTGACACATGGGGGCCAAGCCGGGATTTACTCAGTTAATTTCCAACTGATAAAGACCACCAATTAAGGATATCTAAGAGCAGATAATCTTGTCAGTGCTCGACTTATTTTCTGCTTGGAGCTACCCTTTTTGACTCACATGCGAAGCAAAAGTGAGTCTATGTACTCACCCGAGTCGTCCGTCCGTCCGTCCGTCCGGAAAACTTTAACGTTGGATATTTCTTGGACACTATTCAGTCTATCAGTACCAAATTTGGCAAGATGGTGTATGATGACAAGGCCCCAAAAAACATACATAGCATCTTGACCTTGCTTCAAGGTCAAGGTCGCAGGGGCCATAAATGTTGTCTAAAAAACAGCTATTTTTCCCATTTTCTCTGAAGTTTTTGAGATTGAACACCTCACCTATATATGATATATAGGGCAAAGTAAGCCCCATCTTTTGATACCAGTTTGGTTTACCTTGCTTCAAGGTCAAGGTCACAGGAGCTCTACAAAGTTGGATTGTATACATATTTTGAAGTGACCTTGACCCTGAACTATGGAAGATAACTGTTTCAAACTTAAAAATTATGTGGGGCACATGTTATGCTTTCATCATGAGACACATTTGGTCACATATGATCAAGGTTGACCCTTATGAAATGTGACCAAAATAAGGTAGTGAACCACTAAAAGTGACCATATCTCATGGTAGAAAGAGCCAATAAGCACCATTGTACTTCCTATGTCTTGAATTAACAGCTTTGTTTTGCATGACCTTGACCTTGGGGTCAAGGTCACATGTATTTTGGTAGGAAAAATGTGTAAAGCAGTTCTTAGTGTATGATGTCATTGCTAGGTTTAGTTATTTGACCTTGACCCTGAAGGTCAAGTAAAGGTCAAGGTCAAGCATGTGAGTCGTATGGGCTTTGCCCTTCTTGTTCTGTATAGTTTTGATCATGCGATTCACATCTTGCAGGAAATGTAAATTGTAATTTGTGAGCTACTGTATGCGCTAACTGTGATTATTTCCCTTTCCTTTGTTTGTGAATCTTTGTTGATGTTCGTTCAGAGTTTTCCGTTGCAGAGAGCTGAGCGGGGTTAGCGGATTTGTTATTCGTTTTACTCAGTGTTCTCTACTTTGTTGTTTCGCATTCTGTAACAGGTTACATTTCTACGGTCTTGTTTTACTTGGATTTTTCTCCATATTTTTGACTTTGTTGGAATTTGGGGGGGAAGGGTCCGAGGACTTCTGTCCTAACCACGGCTGTGGGAAACACTGTGTTTCACCGCAAAAAACAGCCATAAAATAGGCTACGCGAGTAGCTGAAGCACTGGTTACCATGTGGTCCCGGCTGGGAATTACATCAGAAGTTCTCACCGACAGAGGCACTCAGTTCACGGGAGGAGTGATGGCAGAGGCAGCACGACTGCTATCGCTTGAGCAGCACTTTACCACTCCTTACCATGCTCAGTGCAACGGACTGGTGGAAAGGTTCGGGGACACCCCGAAGCGTCCCGGTACCAAAGCGTCCCGGTACCGAAGCGTCCCGGTACCAAAGCGTCCCGGTACCGAAGCGTCCCGGTACCAAAGCGTCCCGGTACCGAAGCGTCCCACTATAACGCGTCACAGGACTTAGACTTTTTTTTTTTTTTAAACCTTGACCAAGGGCGGATCAATTCGCTTTGGAGGGGGGGTTACAAAATGACTGCGAAGATACAAGTTAACGGTGCCGAAGGCGCCTAAGCCTCTAGGGGGGTCCGGGGGCATGCCCCCCCCGGCATTTTTTTTTATCCAAAGAAGCAAAATAGAGCTATCTGGTGCATCCTGAGCCAATAAATTACCTCTTTTTTGGGGGGGTGGGGGGAGGGGTTACGTAACCCGTGTAACCCCCCCCCAGATCCGCCCTTGTTGACCTTGATTTGACCTTGACTTGACTAACCATATTTATTTTTTTTTAAATGTAATCTTGACCTTGATTTGACCTTGACTTCACTGATTTTCTTAATTTTGCACAGACCTTGATTTGCTTTCGGTAAAAAAAATCACTTTTTGTCCAACTTTTCCCCAACTTTACTTTAGATCTGTACTCACAACACACCAATTTGGAAATACTGTACCCGTGTGGACAAGTTCGGGGGAAAAGTCCGTAGGCTTCCGTTCACAAGAGGGATATGTCTGTTATCACACACGCTTTCTGGCTTCACTAAGCGTGAGCGTCGGAAAAAGTCAGTCTTTTCAGTTCTGCCTCCGACTTTTAAATTGTATCATTTGGGTTAATTTGGGTTTGTTTGGGTTCATTTGGGTAATAAAAAACGCTCGCGCTGGACCCGAGTACTCTTCAGACTGGCTCGCTCCCCCAGTATGAAAGTTTTTGTCTTGTGCACGTTTAAGACCAAGTGATTGCTCTGTGTGAATTACAGGCATTCCCTTTGCTTTATAAATACATTGGCATGCGAGCCGAGGATGTGCGTGGTGACTGGTACCGGGACGCTTCGGCACCGGGACGCTTCGGTACCGGGACGCTTCGTGCCCTACTGCGCGGGAGCGTCCCGAAGCGTCCCGGTACCAAAGCGTCCCGGTACCCCTGTGACGCGTTATAGTTATAGCGTCACATAGCCATAGTGAAAGGTCACATTTTTTGGGGGGGATTTCTCACTTGGATTTCCTGGAAGGATTTCATGCCAGAAGTCAAAGTCCACTTGTTTGCCAACTGAGCTCCTGCATTTTTTTCAGATATATCACACTTTATAGGCGGATTTTCCTTCTTTGCACCCTATATTTAACTTTTGGGGGTAGGGTTAGTCAGAAGCTCACAACAGCCACACAAATGATTTAATTTATAATGTTTTTATATTGTCAGTAAGGCAGTATATCAGTGTTGTCATATAGTGAGTTTTTTTTGTTTCATTATGCATTTTATTGTGTTTTCCACATACGCTTCCGGTAAGCAAATGTTCCCTCTTTGGGCCCTATGTTTGACCTCTCGGGGCAGGGCTAGAATTAGCATCACATAATCCATAATAATATCAATAATCATTTGGTTTTGTTTCAATGTGGAAGCTGTAAGTTATTCTTATTAAGATAAACAAATATTTTCAGCATATGGCATTTTATTGTGATGTGGATTTACTTAGCCGCAGATACATCTTTATCGAGTCGGCTCTGCACTTTGATTTCTAAAGATGGGGATGTTTTTGGGTTTTTTTAATAGAAAATCTAAACTCATCATCATACTTGTATTACGTTTTGGTAATATATTTTATCCCCTAATGAGCAGTAGGAACTTCCCGTCGCGATATAACCTTGAACGGTTGAAAACGACGTTAAACACCAAATAAAGAAAGAAAGTAGGAACTTCCCCCTCAACACAGCACCTCTCTTCAACTCGCAGGAGATTTTTGTTGCAGATCATACTTCTTTCGTCTGATGCACTGAAGATATAATACATCAGAATGAGTGACAAACGACCAGTATCTTTCAAGCGCAAGAAAAAGCCAAGACGGACAGAAACTGCACAAAAGGTGTGTATCATCCACTGCCCTGAGGTCAGGTTTGACCCAGCAGTGAAGCCACTTAGTCAGCAGACAAAAGAGAAACTTGTGGAATGTTGCCGCCTGCGTAGGACAGCAGGACTTGATTCAAAATGTGCAGCAGTCCTGGATGCGTTCCCTGACATACTAGATGATACTCTTCATGGGTTTCATAGACGCTGCTACCAGTCATTCACAAACTTGAAGTATTTGAGAAAGAGAAGTCATGATGACCAGCAAAGCAGCCCTGAGGATGTGAGTGATGATAACGACACAGATCAGCCCTCAACATCCCGGAAAAAAACGACGTAAAATGGGAGACTCTACCAGAACGCTTTTTCCTCGTGACTGGTGCATAATCTGTGACCAAAAGTACAAGGGGGCACGAAGTGGCAAGGCACATCATGAGAAACTTGTGAGATGTGAAACAAAGTCTGCCGAGGAGGCTATCAAGACGGCAGCAAGTGAGAAACAAGATGTTGAACTGATGGCACGAGTCCAGGTGGATCTCTTGGCAAGAGAAGCATACTTCCATGAGTCATGCCGACGTGATCTTGTGCGCAGTCGTAAGAGGCATGAACAGCGAGAGGCAACTTCCAAAGAACATATGAAGGCATGCTCAGATGCCTTTCAGTACATCTGCAACTACATTGAAGATGCAATCATCAACAGGCACCACGTTGAACGAATGACCATGCTGCGGGAGAGATACTGCACCTATATGCAGGACTAACACCCTGACTTTTGCAACCCTGATTTCCAAACTCATCACCTGAAGAAGAAAACTGTGGGCCATTTTGGTGAGAGTCTGAAATTCTGGAGGCCAAATTTTCGGAGTGAGCTTGTCTATTCCTCAGAGTTGCCAGTTGGGCAGGCTGTTGAACAAGCCTTTGAGGCGGCAGCATCTGATGAGAGGAGACTAGAAGAGGCGGCCCATATCCTAAGGCGTTTGATCATCCAGGCATACCGTTCAGCAGAAGAATGTCCCTGGCCACCACCGGTCTCATTCATTACATCCCAGAAGATCCTGCCACCTCCAGTCCTGCTGAATTTCTTGAAGGTCATGCTTTCTGGGCGAAAAGAAACCTCAGACAGAAAGGAGAGGATCGGGCTGTCAATAGCTCAGGACATCTGTTATGCCGTATCGACCAACGAGTGTAAAATGCCCAAACACATTGTACTCGCAACAGCAGTCAGACATCTGACAGGAAGTGCAGAGTTGCTCAGCATGCTGAATCGTTTCAGGCACTGTATATCCCACGGAGGCGTACTGCAGATGAAACTGCCGTGTGTCACCAGATCATGCAAAACAGCAGCCTGCTGCCAACTACCATTCGTCCAGAGAACAATGTTGTGACCCACTTCTGTTGGGATAATTTTGACTTGCAGGAAGAAACA
Organism: Littorina saxatilis; assembly: GCF_037325665.1. Lineage (NCBI taxonomy): Eukaryota > Metazoa > Mollusca > Gastropoda > Littorinimorpha > Littorinidae > Littorina > Littorina saxatilis. Next base: position 14,102,732 of record NC_090254.1, read on the forward strand.
GTTTCGGGATCTGGTACAACACATTCCGCACACGGCATTGTCATTCAGGAGGTCTCTGAATCAGTCCCACCTACAGGAGATGCGCGTCCTGAGCAAAGCCGTGACAGTGTTGAGTTCAGCCCTGAAGATCTCCCTCCTTGCTATGCAAAGCAGAAAGTGGAGCCTAAGCTCACCTTGGTGGACACAACTATTTCTGTGTCAGAAGTTGTGACTCACGCTTCACTCTCTGACTTTCTCTTGATCCTTGCTCGGCGTAAGTGTGCGAATGACCCGCACATTCCAGGATGGGCAGGATGGATATCACTAACTGGGAGAGAAGTGCAAGCCATACAAGAGCAGTCTGTTGTTGACTACATGCCTCCAGTCCTCCATCCAGTCACTGACAACGCGACAGTTCAGCACATTCTTCATCTGTCACAGTGCGCAACCAAAGAAGTAGACCAGGAGTGCACCTTGGTCACGTTTGACTTGGCAGTGGCAAAGAAAGCCTGCATGATTGTTTGGCAAGATCAACGCATCAACAATGTGGTGGTCCGCCTTGGGGTTTTCCACCTCATTTGCTCATTCCTGGGTGCTTTGGGCAAACTCATGAGAGGTTCAGGTCTCGAGGAGATCGTCATGGAATATGCGCAAGTGGCTCCATTGAGGCAGTGATGATGTCTAAGCACTACAATCGCGCTCTTCGAGTGCACAAGACAGTGCTGGAGGCCTTGGAACGCATGCTGATGGAGAAATTCATGAACAATCAGGCTGAAAAAGATCAGCTTGAAGAAGTAGCTGAGATGGGGAAGGATCCAAGCAGACCTGACTTAGAGGCAATCATGCAACTTGATTCTGTCATTCAGTTGCACGACTCATACACCAAGTACCGGCAGTGTATTTTAAATGGCGAGATGGGCAAAACTAGCCAGTTATGGCTTATGTATGCTGAGAGGATCTGGCTTGTACTTCGCCTGCTCCGTGCAACAAAAGAAAATGATTTTGACCTGCACCTTACCTGCGTTCAAGACATGGCACCCCTTCTCTTCGCCACAGATCACCAAAACTACGCGAGGTATGTCACAATCTACTTTCTCCAAATGCTGAACTTGAAGCAGTCACCCAAGTGCCACGCAGCTGCTGAAAGCTGGGGGATTCAGCGTCTCAAGATCTCCCGTACCTGCATGCCGGAACCCAGTCGATCAAACAATAGAACAGACTATCAACAGACATGCAAAGTCAAAAGGAGGAATCATCGGTTTCAGTCGTTACAACTCAGAACTTTAATGATGTGTATTTTTTGCAAAACTGCATATAGCATTGTTCCTATTCACATGCAAATCCAAAAAAAGAGTAGAGTAGACATTATTGATACAATCATATTGCATCCTTGGACTACCCCACGGGGCGGTTGATGCTTCATTTTTTTCCGAAATATTGGTTAAGATGGTGATAAAAACCGGAAGTAACAGAATTTGCTGCCAGAATTATAATGTAATGTAATGTAACATTATCAGTGCATCAATTTCCTTTCCATTGGTATCATTTTTGTTGATATAGGACAGTTTTAGGTCGTGAAAAGGGCTTCAGACGAGACCTACCCCCATTTTCCAATAGCAGCTTGGGGGCAGGGTTACATATAAGGGCATAACTAAAGAAAATGCAGGAGCTCAGATGGCAAACAAGTGCCATGAGTCTTCATAGTAAATGGGCTTTCCAGAAAAACTAGTGGTAAATCCCCCCCCAAAAATGTGATGGGGGCTCATGGCTATGTGAAGCACTAAGTGGGACGCTTCGGTACCGGGACGCTTCGGCACCGGGACGCTTCGGTACCGGGACGCTTCGGTACTGGGACGCTTCGGTACCGGGACGATTCGGTACCGGGACGCTTCGTGATGTACCCAAAGGTTCAATGGTACCTTAAAAACCATGCTGAGGAAGCTAGCTCAGGAGAAACCACGCACGTGGGATAGGTACATCCCAGCACTGCTTTTCGCTTACCGCGAGGTTCCTCAGGAGAGCTTGGGTTTTTCCCCATTTGAGCTGTTGTACGGCAGACAGGTACGCGGTCCCATGGCTATCCTGCGTCAGGCTTGGACGGACGAAGAAGCTGACGAGGAGGTGCAAACGACAGCGACCTACATCGTAGAACTCAGGAACAGGATTGAAGAGACCTGCAAACTGGCTCAAGAAAACCTGGGAAGAGCAGCACAGCGTTACGCGCGAGGATTCGACCGCAAGGCACGGCCGCGCAGCTTCAAGATTGGAGAACGAGTGTTGCTACTTCTACCTGTCAAACACAACAAGCTACAACTGCAGTGGCAAGGACCTTTTGAGGTGACAGCAAAGGTGGGCCAGAATGACTACAGGATCGTCATGAACGGGAAAGCACGTCTGTACCACGCCAACCTGCTGCGCGCCTACATAGAGAGGACTGCCTTCAGGGAGAAGGACAAAGACAAAGAGACAGAGAAGGTTGCTGTCATGATGGACGAAACGACGGATGAACAGGGATGATGTCGTGTACCAGTTTGTCCGCTGGAGACCAGTGAGGACTACACCGATGTACACATATCATCTGATCTTGGGGACGACCAGAAAACGGACCTGCAAGGAATCCTGGAGGATGCAGCACGCGTTCTAACTGACATACCACTGCAGATGCATCTGGAGGAATTCACCTTCGACTTGCTGGAGAAGCAGCCAGTGAGAACGAAGCAGTACCCTATGCCTCATGCACAGAAGGAGGTGGTCAGGAAGGAAATCGCCGACATGACGAAGTTAGGCGTCATCGAGCCAGCAAACTCTCCCTACAGTTCACCGATCGTACTTGTGAAGAAGAAGGATGGTCGCGTCAGGTTCTGTGTTGACTACCGGAAGGTGAACAAGATTACGGCGTTTGATGCAGAACCCATGCCTGATGTAGACTACCTCTTCAGTCACTTGGCCAAGGCCAAGTATTTCTCCAAATTGGACCTCACAAAGGGATACTGGCAAATTCCGGTTGCCAAGGAAGATCGCCCGAAGACTGCATTTACCACTCCATTCGGCCAGTTCCAGTGGACAATCATGCCTTTTGGGCTACAGAATGCAGGAGCCGTCTTCACTCGCATGATGAGGAAACTTTTGGAACCATTGAAGCGCGAGGACATCAGCAGTTTCATCGACGATGTGCTGATCGCGACTGAGACATGGTCTGAACATCTCGACACCCTGCGCGACGTGTTCGGAAGGTTGAAGGACGGAAATTTGGGAGCTAAACCGTCAAAGTGCTACTTGGGATTTCGGGAATTATCTTACCTGGGTCATGTTGTCGGCGAGGGATTGCTCGTTCCAGAGGACGACAAGATTCAGAAGATTCGGGAGGCGGAGCCACCGCGCACGAAGAAAGAAGTCAGGTCTTTCCTGGGCCTTGCCAGCTTCTACAGACGCTTCATCCCGCACTTCGCCGAAATCGCACTTCCACTTACCAACCTTACCAAGAAACTACAACCAACCGTTGTAGTGTGGACTGATGAATGCAGCTCCGCATTCAACACATTGAAGAGGCGACTCACCAGTCAGCCTATACTCCGGCAACCAGACCTGAAGAAGGACTTCGTGCTGAGGACAGATGCTTCAGGGAAAGGACTTGGGGCAGTGTTGCTTCAGGAGACAGAGGGGTTTTTGCACCCTGTTTGCTTCGCCAGCCGTAAGCTGACATCGGCCGAGGCAGCATATGCAACGGTTGAGCGCGAGTGTCTCGCCATCGTCTGGGGCATCCAGAAGTTCGAGGCGTACCTTTACGAACGACCTTTCTGTCTGGAGACGGACCATCAACCTCTGCAATATCTTCAGGTTGCAAGGTTGGCAAACGCCAGACTTATGCGCTGGGCGTTGATCCTCCAACCGTACCAATTCACGGTACGCGTCATTCCGGGCGCCAACAATGTTGGAGCTGATTTTCTCTCTCGGGCTGTAGAGGAGAACATGACTGGGAGCGAAACCGAGGTTTCGTCTTGAAGAGGGGAGATGTGTCACGATTTAGTGACATGGATCGAGAAAGTGTCACTCTGTCGGGTGCCTTTCTCGAATTGCGACAGAAAGCGCCTGTTGTTTTCTGTCAACGGCTGAGGGTTTTAGCTGACAGAGCATAGCGAACACGGGTATTTCGTGTTGCACGGATTTCACGTGGGTGATTTCTGCTGTCAGGGCAAAACTGGCCGTAACTGAACTGGGTACGTGACAGGGTGAGTCACGTGATATTGTCAAGGTTGTTTGTGTGAGACAAGTTAACGGCACACTCGAAACTCAGCGGCTAGAGAGAGCAGTCAGTGTCTTATTTTCCTACGAGTTTGATGGTCTTCATCACATTAACTACTGCACTGTATGTCAACGTGCCGTTCTGCTTGCACAGTAGGGCTTAAAGGAACTTCAATTAGAGACTACTTTCTCTCTGTTTACATGCTGGCTGACAGACGAGGCGTCAAAGTTTCTTCGTTGTGCGGGGAAGGTTTTCCACCGCATAAGGATTCAGCGCAAGAGGGTGGATGGCGGTATTTCTGTTGACGAACGGAAGCCATTCAAAAGGAAGCGAATTCGCTTAAAAGAGAGAGCTACCTACATTAGGCTGTTGAGGTAATAAATCATTATTAAACGCTGTTGACGAGTCCGTGTTTGTGGAATGAAATACTCTCTGTTGTTCTTTCCAGGTTAGCGCATAATTTGCTCTTTGTGACGCTAAAATACTAATCTGTATATGGTTTTTGCAGATATGGAGAGAAGGAAGGAAAATAGCTGATTTGTTGTTGTAAAAGTTCGTTTGTGCAGGCCCACGTGCTCGATGAGATATGTAAAGTTGACATGTTTAAAGGTGGAGGTTGAGGGGTAGCGTGGCATGTTTAGTGCACCGATGCTTTTTGTTGCAGCCTTTCTTCATTTCTTCATATCTTCCGTTGCTGGCTGTTTTCTACTGCCTACGTATATCTACTACGTGCTATGCTGAGCGGGATGCTGTAACCAGGTCGTCCGCGGCATTGATGTAACCTGCTAACCTGATGTACTGGTGATTTGCTGTCGCTGTCGCCGTCCTACCAGCTACAACTCTACTTTTTCTGGTAGACTACGGGAGGACCTTCAGCGACTGAGTGTGGCGCCTGATGTCTCCACTGTTCCCTGCTTCGTTGCTACGCCAGCCGGCACTACATTCGACGGAGCAGTTGTGGAGACTATAGACTAATCACGGGCCGCCCACTCAGTGACAAAAAGCTAAGTTGCACCATGTCTTTTGCACCCTTCTTACCACCAAGTCATCTGTTATAATTATTTATGATTATACTCGAGTGGTGACGACGTGGGGTGTGTGACACCTGCATGAACTAGTACTTTAAGGCAGATCAGCAACTTTCTTAACTGTACACGGGATCAGCGTGTTATTATTATTTTCTGTACTTTAACTGGCATTTTTGTCAGTGACCACTTGTTTTTACGTTTTGAACGTAAAAAGAACATCTTTTGGAGTGAAGTCTCGAGGGAGGTGGCGTGATATTACATAAACAGGCGTCTGAAACTTATACTTTTGTTGATTCTATTTATTTGTATGACTGCGAGAGTGGATCGTAGTGTGGTTAGTTAGTTAGAAGTAACTAACCGTTCATAATCACCTTATGTGATATATTGAAACGTGACACATATACATACATTTATGCACACAACGAGCAGTTTTCATTTGAACAGCCTTTCATTAAAGCTTCGCTTGCAAAAACGAATTGGCGTCTGTCATTTGTTTCTCAGTGTTTTCCCATTTTCATTACTTTATTGTCCTATATCTCGAAACTGATGAACTCGTCATTTTCTACAATTTGCATGAACATTAAATACAATTTGAATGACAAAAATAGGAGTGAAATGAAAATAGGTATTTAATACGCGCCACCCTTTAAAGTTCCACCATGTAGTTCTTTCTTTCTTTATTTATTTGGTGTTTAACGTCGTTTTCAACCACGAAGGTTATATCGCGACGGCCACCATGTAGTATCTTAACAGCATTTAGATGATTCCGAACAATAAGCGAGTGTCCCGAACAATAAGCAAGTGTCATATTCCCTCTAAAAACTGTTTGTTTGTTTGCTTAACGCCCAGTCCACCACGAAGGGTGATATCAGGGCGGTGCTGCTTTGACATTTAACGTGCGCCACACACAAGACAGAAGTCGCAGCACAGGCTTCATGTATCACCCAGTCACATTATTCTGACACCGGATCAACCCGTCCTAGCACTAACCCCATAATGCCAGACGCCAGGCGGAGCAGCCACTAGATTGCCAATTTTAAAATCTTAGGTAGGACCCGGGGTTCGAACCCACGACCTCCCGCTCACTGGGCGGACGCCTTACCACTAGGCCACCGTGTTGCGGTTATAAAAACTGTGATATTGTTTATAACAATGTATTATGATGAGGCGATGACAACTGCCAAATTGACAACACACTAAACGAGAAAGAAAAAACCCAGGTTTTAGCCCTTCTTTGTTTGCTAGCAAAAGTGTACTATACGTTTCCCTATTTCCTTCATATTGTTACAACGTTACGAATTAGGAATGATGTTTTATCTGTCTCTCTCTCGCTCTCTCTCTCTCTCTCTCTCTCATTTTCACACACACACACACACACACACACACATACATACACACACACACACACACACACACACACACACATACGCAAGTACACACACACACACAAACACACACACACTTTTGTTTTTACAGGACTCTTAAAGATAGCTTAACTAAAGGACAAAACAGCAGCTTAAGGGCAGACATGGCACGGAAATTAAGTTTTGTTTCAAGGTTCTTGATCAAAATCTTCAGGAAAAAAATGTTCTGTCCGTAAAAGTTATATTAGTATGAATTTTTGGTCAAAATGGAAGTTTGTTGTGACTTGTTTTGATAACACATGTACTTTTTGAGACCGATCCTTCTTCCAGAAAAATAAAGAGAGAACTTTGTAGAATGTTTGTTTTATTTTAACAAGGTCCCAGGATGCAACATCAGAGCAAAGTTTTCAAATTTAGGAACAGATTTGATTTTTTGGTTGATATTATAAGCACAAATTAAATCTCATGAAATAGGCAAGTTTTTGTACTTTGACAGATTTCTAAAAATCATTCCTGGGTAATTCTTAAAATGTTTCTATTTTACTGCACAAAGACACTATTTCTGGTGAAAATACAAAAGAGAGCAAGAAGATTGGACAGTAAGTCTAGAAGATGGAATATGTCCCAATGACGGCACTGATGCTTTAAAAAATGATTCTGAGAAAACAGCGTGAACATTTGTTCAAAATGGTGTCGAATGACGGCACTGATGATTTAAAAAATGATTCTGAGAAAACAGCGTCAACATTTGTTCAAAATGGTGTCGAATGTTTATAACATATTATGAAAATAATCATTTTATTGCAGCAAAGAGTTTGACAACGACAAAATGACATTACACAACGATTATAATATGATGTTCAAATTACCTGATAAAGCTTAGAACCCAAAACACGATTTTGAACCAAACTTCCGTCCCATTTCTGGCCTTAAACAGCTAAGGAACCAGAAGAATCTAAAGCTCATGCAACAAGTTGACCATTACTACATAAATAAATATATTATTTTCTCTCTAAACATTTCTTAACTTATTATTTTGGTGAAAACAAGTTTTCATTGAAATTCCAAAATGTAGGCATGTAATTCTAACCAAGCCGTTGCTTTAAAGAAGTGGCGATTCTGTGGAAACGCTTTGGTCAGACTTTCAAAATTCTTCATACTTTTAGTCACAATTGATGTATAATAATAATAATCATAATAAATGAGCATTTATATAGCGCAACATCATAACTTTACTATGCTCTGTGCATGCCGATGTGGCATGCATTCATCTATTTTTGGCTCACGTAAGTGTAGCCTATGCGATGATAAACTTTGTCTGTCTGTGCGTGCGTGTGTGTGTGTGTGTGTGTGTGTGTGTGATAGAAACTTTAACATTTCCGAGTCTATGGATTACGTCAGTCTCGGTCAAAAGTGTTTGACGTGTGTGATAGAAACTATTTGAAGACGTCACATTATGACGTAAGAGGGTTAGACGTCACGCAAAGGAATTACTGAAAGTCTCGGTCATTGTTATTGTGAGCGGGCCGAGACTACTTGGCAGATCCAGGGTCTCGCTTTCTTGCACAGTTTCACCTATGCTTACTGTGTGTGTGTGTGTGTGTGTGTGTGTGTGTGTGTGTGTGTGTGTGTGTGTGTGTGTGTGACGGAGTGATTGAGTTTGTGTTACTGTTTGTCGATTTCTTACGTGAGCCTTGAAGGCTTCGCCTCTTGTTTATTGTGATTACGTTTGCTTCAGCCCTTTTACGGTGTAAAGCAAGTAAACCGTGTTTTTATCTTGGCACCTAGTTGTGACCTGTTTTTGTGGAGCGTTATTTAACTATTTTTACGTGTGACTCACGTGCTCCTTGTTGTGACCAGGTTTTGGTCTGAGCGTTGCAAAACTGCGTCGTTAGTTTTAGAATAGCGTAAGATTCACGTGCTCTTTTCCGTGTCCTGGTTTTGGTGTGAGCCCTGCGAAACTGCGTTGTATGCTTTAGAATACGTGTGACTCACGTGTTTTTAGTTTTTAATGTCAGCTAGTTCCTTGATCTTCTTTCTGTAAAATATACCGTTTTAAGTTTTGAGCATGCACGAAGTGCGTGATCGGTTACTGATTTAGGAATGTTGTTGGTTGGTCAATATGGTGACCTTTTACCTTTGAATAACTATTCCATGTTAGGTTTTTGTTTTCTATAAATATTACTGTCTGACTTTCTCTCTTCAGTCGATCTGAGGGTTTTATGGTTTTTTGTTCTACAAACGTATGAAGGTTAACAAGTAAACCAATGGAGTGTTTTCTTGTTATGTTTGAACGTCAACGTAATGTTTTTGGAGACAGTTGTATCTCAAGTGTGAATTGTTTTGTGCCCTTCGTTGAGAGGCTACAGTTTTGGTACTCTGGTCAACCCACACAGCGCATAAGGTAATTTTGTTGTTACTTGTTTGTGTTGTATTTTGGTCGCCATTTTGTAATGACTTTGTGAGTTGTTTATGTATAACGTGAGTTGGAAGTCTGACGTGTTGTAGTGTTTCTTTATTGTGTGTTCAACTATTCTAGTTTTGTGAAACGTACAGCAATGATTTGTAGACACTAGAAAGTCGCTAATATTTATAATGATAACTTGTGTTTTCTATGGTTAACGAAGTTCGAAGTGAAACGTTTTCTCTGACTTACCCTAGCCTTACGTTAAAGGAATTTAGGTAAAAGAGCTTGCGGTCTATGGTGATCGTTTGTAAACGAGCTTATTTCTAATAACGCTATTGGGGGAAATTGGATGAGGAAATATCTTGTTTGTGACTTTGATTAACGCAGGAACGTTGTCGTTTAGAGACTTTTTAGTATGACGGTTTGCTTTGTTTCCTGGCCTGATGAGTCAACGTTTTGTATTCTCCTGAAAGTAGCCATTTTGGATTTAAACGTATTTATGCTAAGTTTCTTGAGTATTCTTAGTGTTTATTGTATTGTTTAACGTAAGAAACGTAATCCTTTATTACTGTTAAAGGATTAACCAACGAGTGTTTGGTATTGTAACTTTCTTGTCTGTTTTCGCCTGTCTTGTGATTGTTTATTTTTCCCTTTTTTGTTTCTTGCGTTTTGTTTATGCTTTTTTGATACTTTTGCCATGTGATGTCTAATAATTTGTTTTCTTTTCTCTTTTCCTTTCTGTTTAGTTTTTTACCGCAATACGTAATACTGTAACTCAATATACATTACCGATACCTAGTATCAGATGTAAAGTAATAAACCAGTATTTTTGCGCGTTATCGCTTGTAACCTGTGTTTGTCATTTCGTATGAACAATTTGTAGTACCAGCCTCGCACACGAAGGCGCGCACATGCTCTTTGCGCTTGACACATTTAAAATTAAAACACAGTTATACAAGCATTTACATCTACTTTCATAGTCAACAACGCTTAATTAAAAGCATACACCATCAAACATACATTACAAAAAATTCTTCCACTAACTAAGGAATAAAAACATGAATAAAATAGGTAGTGAAAACAAAGAAATACTAGCTGAATACACTTAATCAGACAGAACATGTTATCAATAATACTGAACAAGAAGGGCAAAGCCCATACGACTCACATGCTTTACACTTTTTCCTAGCAAAATACATGTGACCTTGACCCAAGGTCAAGGTCATCCAAGGTCATGCAACATAAAGCTGTTAATTCAAGACATAGGAAGTACAATGGTGCTTATTGGCTCTTTCTACCATGAGATATGGTCACTTTTAGTGGTTCACTACCTTATTTTGGTCACATTTCATAAGGGTCAAAGTGACCTTGACCTTGATCATATGTGACCAAATGTGTCTCATGATGAAAGCATAACATGTGCCCCACATAATTTTTAAGTTTGAAACAGTTATCTTCCATAGTTCAGGGTCAAGGTCACTTCAAAATATGTATACAATCCAACTTTGAAGAGCTCCTGTGACCTTGACCTTGAAGCAAGGTAAACCAAACTGGTATCAAAAGATGGGGCTTACTTTGCTCTATATATCATATATAGGTGAGGTATTGAATCTCAAAAACTTCAAAGAAAATGGGAAAAATGTGAAAAATAGCTGTTTTTTAGGCAACATTTATGGCCCCTGCGACCTTGACTTTGAAGCAAGGTCAAGATGCTATGTATGTTTTTTTGGGCCTTGTCATCATACACCATCTTGCCAAATTTGGTACTGATAAACTGAATAGTGTCCAAGAAATATCCAACGTTAAAGTTTTCCGGACGGACGGACGGACGTCCGGACCACTCGGGTGAGTACATAGACTCACTTTTGCTTCGCATGTGAGTCAAAAACAGCCCTAGATGTTTATATACATTATCACATCATCACTAAAACAACAAATACACAAATACACGACATGTAGCCTACTGATGTATAAACGTGGGACAGCACACGATTCCTTTATCAGTGTTTTGTGGGGACTTAAATAAAACTTAACAAGTCGCGTAAGGCGAAAATACAATATTTAGTCAAGTAGCTGCCATTTTTCAGCAAGAGCGTATACTCGTAGCATCGTCAGTCCACCGCTCATGGCAAAGGCAGTGAAATTGACAAGAAGAGCGGGGTAGTAGTTGCGCTAAGAAGGATAGCACGCTTTTCTGTACCTCTCTTTGTTTTAACTTTCTGAGCGTGTTTTTAATCCAAACATATCATATCTATATGTTTTTGGAATCAGGAACCGACAAGGAATAAGATGAAAGTGTTTTTAAATTGATTTGGACAATTTAATTTTGATAATAATTTTTATATATTTAATTTTCAGAGCTTGTTTTTAATCCAAATATAACATATTTATATGTTTTTGGAATCAGCAAATGATGGAGAATAAGATAAACGTACATTTGGGTCGTTTTATAAATTTTTATTTTTTTTTACAATTTTCAGATTTTTAATGACCAAAGTCATTAATTAATTTTTAAGCCACCAAGCTGAAATGCAATACCGAACCCCGGGCTTCGTCGAAGAATACTTGACCAAAATTTCAACCAATTTGGTTGAAAAATGAGGCCGTGACAGTGCCGCCTCAACTTTCACGAAAAGCCGGATATGACGTCATCAAAGACATTTATCAAAAAAATGAAAAAAACGTTCGGGGATTTCATACCCAGGAACTCTCATGTCAAATTTCATAAAGATCGGTCCAGTAGTTTAGTCTGAATCGCTCTACACACACACACAGACAGACAGACAGACAGACACACACACACACACACACACACACACACACACACACACACACATACACCACGACCCTCGTCTCGATTCCCCCCTCTACGTTAAAATATTTAGTCAAAACTTGACTAAATATAAAAAGAAGGGAACATAGATTTTCGTTTTTTCATTACATGCCACAAACATTACGTCATTTGCACAATGACGTCATGGCATTGACTTTATTTTTTGCGATGAGTCAACACTTCAAACATATGCCGTTAGTTTTGCTTCAGACTTTGTACACCAAAAATGCATTGTGAGCAGAATTATGTGTCTTTTAGAAAGTAACCCCCTTTTTCTAAGTCGAGCATTTTTGCAGACAGTGACTGTGACCCCCTTTGGAGACACATTCTGTTATGAAGGCTGCCATTAGAAGTTCTTTTGGGGCCTGTTTAGGATAGCAGAGGTACTCTACTTCACAAAGCAGCTTAGCATATGGAGGATTTCCAAATGATAACAATTCACCTACTTGGTCCACTCAGATCACGGACTACAAGTGTGTAAAGAAATTAGCTTTTTGGAACCTTCTTCACTTTCCTGTGATAAACCTGCATGCAAGTTTCAAACACAGAGACACTAATAATAATAATAATAATAATGGACATTTATTAATCGCCCTTTCTCACAAGAGCTCACGGCGATTTACATATTAATTTCTGCCGTGTGAGATGGAATTTTTTACACAAAACATCACGCATTCACATCGACCTGTAAATCTCAAGCCATTACGGCGAATATTTACTTTTTACGGCCTGTTATTCCAAGTCACACGGGTATTTGGTGGACATTTTTATCTATGCCTATACAGTTTTGCCAGGAAAGACCCTTTTGTCAATCGTGGGATCTTTAACGTGCACACTCCACTGAGAAAGGATACACAAATAAATCGGCCCGAACAGCCAAATAGGTTGAATAGACATAAGAAACAACAACCAAGCAACCAACCATCTCGATGGATCACAAAAATGTTCACTTTTAAACAAGTTTATTTCACCGGCTTTTCACCTAATTCTCACTGACAGAAGTCGGTCCAAAATCAATTCACGTTATAACAGCAGTACTCTGCAACAAGTGTTTGCAAAAACATTTCTTACAGATGTATAAACAAATAAAGTGCACAAACAAGCGTTACCGAACAGCGAGCTCATATATACCTGGTCGTGGCAGAGTGAGGGCGTATTAGCTAACCCCTTCTCTGTCCAGCTCGTACTAGGTATGTTGTCATTTTCGGTTTGTCATACGCCCATACACGTACTAGGTACGTGGCATTTACATCAGCGAAATTTCTGAAAACAAAATGAGAGGTACTATTGAAAACTGCTTGTAGGGGTACTAAGCACAGTTCTTTCCCTTTGTCCATTCGGATAAGTTAGTACCACATGGCGAAAACTTTCTTAGAAGTGTCGAACCAATCTATAGGAATCAAAATGGCGGCCGAAAGTCGGACCTCAACTCGTAGACCTGTTTTCAAGCGATACAGTGTTCTGGAAGCTCTACAAGAAGTGATTTATAGATTACCACACAGAAGAATACTTTTATGTGCTGTAAAAGTGTAATGTGAGTACATGATGTTTGACACCAGTTTTAGCAGTGTTTTACGTGCTGCAATGTGTGTGTGTAAGTCCGGAAAGTCATTTTTTTGACAAAAATGGTTATATCAATTTTTACTATAACAATCACAAACAAAGTCCAATGATCATGTTATCACATAATAGCCAAGGGTATAAGCAAAACACATGCCAAAGATCTAAGATATCTCAATAAATGATCGAGCATTGAACAGATAAGTGAACCTTCCGAAGAAAGCAACATTTTGCCCTTGCCCACAGCAATACCAAAATGGTGTTATACTGTGGCAGTGAAGGGGTTTTAAGCAATAGACTGCGCCGAAAAAATCTTTGTGAAGTTATTGGCAAATATAATGTTTGTAACAGTTTGTACCAACAATTAACTCCAACAGGTGTTTGTCAACAGTGTTCCAAAGCACAATTCTCTGTTAGTTAGGAACTGGCATAACGATCAGTAAAGCCTGTGGCTATGGCCGCGTGTTCATTTGCAGCACAACTTAAGTGTGCTTAAAAAACTGTCACGATCTAGTGACATGGATCAAGAAAGTGTCACTCGGTGGGGTGCCTTCTCTTGGTCAATTACGATAGAAAGTGCCTGTGCGTGAGTCTGGGCTACGGCAGAGTTTTGCTGAGAGCGCAGGACAAATACGGATATTGTGTCGCTCGGATTTCACGGGGTGATTTCTGCTGTCGAGGCAGAATTGTCGATAGCTGAACTTGATATGTGACAAGGTTAGTCACGTGTTTTCGTCAAGGTTGTCTGTTTGAGACATGATAACTGGACACTTGACAATCAGCGGCAAGAGGAGAAGGGTCGGTGTCTGCGTCCTTAGAGTATGATGGTTTTCATCACGACTAGATATTTCACTTCTATCTACGTGCCGTTCTGCTAGCACAGTTAGGGCTCTAATGGAACTTCAACGAGATACCACCTTTTCGCTGTTACATGTTTGCTGAGGACGAGTCGTCAATTTCTCTTTGCCGTGCGGGGATGGTTCTTCACCGCATAAAGTATTCGGCAAGAGGTTGGATGGTGTGTCACTGTTGACGAACAGAGGCCATTCCAGGGAGGAAGCGGTTTTTGCTTCCATGAGAGTGCTACATTCATAGGCTTTTTGAGGTAATAAATCATTATTTAACGCTGTTGACGAGTCTGTGTTTGTGGAATGAAATACTCTCTGTTGTTCTTTCCAGGTTAGCGCATAATTTGCTCTTTGTGACGCTAAAATACTAATCTGTATATGGTTTTTGCAGATATGGAGAGAAGGACGGAAAATGGCTGATTTGTTGTTGTAAAAAGTCCGTTTGTGCAGGCCCACGTGCTCGATGAGATATGTAAAGATGACATGTTTAAAGGTGGAGGTTGTTGGGTAGCTGGCATGTTTAGTGCACCGGTGCTTTCTGTTGCAGCCTTTCTATCTTCTGTTTGGCTGCCTATCTGCGGGACACTGTTAGCTGCAGACGCTGTAACCGGGATCATCTGATGTAACCAGCTAACCGGCTAACCAGCAAACCGGCTAACCAGCTAACCAGCGACTGGGTGCGGCGCCTGATGTCTCCACTTTTCCCTGCTTCGTAACAACGCCAGCCGGCACTACATTCTACGGAGCAGTTGTGGAGACTATGAACAAATTACAGGCCGTCCACCCAGTGGCAAAACAAAGCTAAGTGCACCATGTCTTTGCACCCCGTTGACCACCGTTGTCATCTTTTCTATTTGTGATTATATTCGAGTAGTGACAACGTGGGGTGTGTGACACCTGCATTAACTAGCACTTTTGGGCAGATCAGCTATATCTTCCTAACTTTACACGGGATCAGCGTGTTACTATAATTTTCTATATTCTACCTGGCATTTTGTCAGTGACCATTGGTTTTACGTTTTGAACGTAAAAGAACATTTTGGGAGTGAAGTCTTGAGGGAGGTGGCGAGTTATTACATAAACAGGCGTCTGAAACTTATACTTTTGTTGTTTCTATTAAATTGTATGACTGCGAGAGTGGATCGTGGTGTGGTTAGTTAGTTAGAAGTAACTAACCGGTTCATAATCACCTTAAGTGATATAGTGAAACGTGACAAAAACCACAAACGATAGAAATTGTTTGTACAAAAGGTTGGTGTTCCAGTTGAGAAGCAAAGTATTTACCAACAGTGTACTGCAAAAAGCTTTCTATAACAAGTGTTTGCCGACAGCTTTCTCCAAGTGCTTTATAGCAACAGTGAACTGCAACAAGTGCTTAGCAACAGTGAACTGCAACAAGTGCTTAGCAACAGTGAACTGCAACAGTGAACTGCAACAAGTGCTTAGCAACAGTGAACTGAAACAAGTGTTTGCAAACGGTGTTCTCTACCAAGCATTTGTCAAGAGTTTTCTCCAACCAGCGCCTGCTAACTATGCTTCTGACAAGAGTTTGCTAACAACGTCCGTCCACTTGAGCTCTCTCATCATGATCATCGACGGTGGTGGACTCAAACATGCTGGTAGTCTGGGACGCAAAGTCGGAACCAGACGGGTCTATGTTGGACTCAGACAGTGTCGGACCATGCGTCAGAACTGCTCATTGCCGGCTCAAATCTTGAGGCTGATCCAACGTTTTGAGGATCATTCGGCGCATCCACCTCCTCAGACAGCTTTCTCAACTGTACCATGGACTCCCTCCTGCACAAAAAGACAAGTCTGATTATGTAACACCCACGCGCCCGTTGTGACTGTGCTACAACTGCCTTTCGCACACTCTTTAATTCAGCCGATCAGCAAAGGACAACTAATGAGTAAAGCACTGCACTTATGAGACAAACTAAGCTACCTTTTACGACTTCACGTCATGAGAGAGAGAGAGAGAGAAAGTCATGGAGAGAGACAGACAGGCTAAACAGAGGCAAAGAGAAGTAAATCAAAAAGAGGTCATTTAAAATAGTTGAAAGGCTGTCACGATTTAGTGACATGGATTGGAGATAAGAACACTCTGTCGAGTGCCTATCTCCAATTGTGATGGAAAGCGCCTGTGCTTGAGTCGGGGTGACGGTATGAAACCGCTGACAAAGCATAGCGAACCACGGGGATTTCGTTTTGCAGGAGTTCCACGTGCGTGATTTTGCTTGCTTGGCGAAATCGACTGTGACTGAACTGGATACGGGACACGTGGAGTCACGTGATGTTTTCAAGGTGATTTGGGGAGAACTTGAAACGGCCCACGTTAACATAGGCACCATAGGAGACGGTACTTGTTCGTCTAAGAGTTGGAGGATTTCAACACGAGGTAATATTTTTGATGTCATCGTGCCTGCTCTGCATTAGTACAGGAGGGCTCTTGGGACAAGGGAGGAGTCACCGCCTATCGCCACAATATATGTTTTGACGACGTAGGCGTCAGGTGTTTCTGGGCTGAGGGTTGGAGAATTTCAACACAGAAGATAAACTCAGTACCGGGGGTGTGGCTTCTAAAACGTTGACGGACGTTAGCCATACAAAGGAAGCGGATTCGCTTAAAGGAGAGCTACCTACATAGGCTGTTGAGGTAATACATCGTTATTTAACGCGATTGACGAGTCTGTGTTTGTGGAATGAAATACTCTCTGTTGTTCTTTCCAGGTTAGCGCATAATTTGCTCTTTGTGACGCTAAAATACTAATCTGTATATGGTTTTTGCAGATATGGAGAGAAGGAAGGAAAATAGCTGATTTGTTGTTTTAAAAGTCCGTTTGTGCAGGCCACGTGCTCGATGAAATATGTAAAGGTGACATGTTTGAAGGTGGAGGGTGAGGGGTTGCGTGGCATGTTTAGTGCACCAATGCTTTTTGTTGCAGCCTATTTCCTACCCATTTATACCTGTCTACGCGGGATTCAGCAGTACCAACGTCTACCGACTTGTCTTCGCGGAGCTGTAGGCTGTAACCTGGTGATGCGGTGTTGCTGTATGCTGCTGGGATAGCCGGTGAGGCCGTCACCGTCTGCAGGGGTCTTCCGGCAGGCAGTGACGTCACCTACACGACCACCCGTTGTCTTCAGCAGCTGAGTGAGGCGCCTGATTTCCCCACGATTCCCTGCTTCGTTTCACGCCAGCCGGCACTCCAATCAACGAAGCAGTAGTGGGGAAGGACTATTTACGGGTCGCCCACTCAGTGGCAAAAAGCTAAGTGTACCGTGCCATTGCGCCCTTTTATCACCAAGTCATCTATTACTATTTGTGATTATATTTGAGTGGTGACGACGTGGGTTGTGATAACTGCATTTAACCAGCGCTTTTTACAGACAGCTATATTTCCTATCTATACACGGGATCAGCGTGTTATTATCATTTTCTAATCTTTAACTGGCATTTTTTGTCAGTGACCTATGTTTACGTTTTGAACGTAAAAACATCTTTTGGAGTGAAGTCTCGAGGGAGGTGGGGTGATAATATATAAACAGGCGTCAGAAACTTATACTTTTGTTGATTCTATTTATTTGTATGACAGCGAGAGTGGTTCGTGGTGTGGTTAGTTAGTTAGTAGTAACTAACCGTTCATAATCACCTGTTGTGATATATTGAAACGTGACAGGCTAAAGTATGATCAAATCAATGGCCAGTACTGCACACACGCCCTGGCACTGCTCATTACAAAGACTCTGCCCGGTAGCTGAGTGTGTAGAACAAAGGACGTGTGAGCTTCGGGTCACGGGTTCGATTCATGACCGGGACAAAAACGTGTCAACTCCATGGACTGACTCAGCCACATGTCCCATCCCCGTGTCAACACAGTGGCATGCGAACTATCTCGGTCATTCTGCTAGAAGTGCGGATTACACATAAACACGCGAATACATGGGTAGCAAAACTCTTGTTGCTTCCCACTGGGAGGAGAGCGATTCTAATTTCCAAGCTATGGGATAATGAAGGGATGAATATGATAAATCAAATAAAAATTGTCTGGTGATAAAAATAATCACTAGAGTAGAGTGAGCTCAGCTTTGACCAGTGTGTACGTGCCAGCCTTACCTTTGTGTTCTCAATTCCTCTGTTTCTGTAAAACGGAAATAAGGTCATTATACAGCGTGCTGATATAGTATGTGTAAACTATTTCACACACATACACACACAAGGGGCGATTCATTAGTGTTCATTATTATTATTATTATTATTATTATTATTATTATTATTATTATTATCATTATTATTATTATTAAAATTATTGAGACATCACAGTGCGCTAAGAGATTTATAGGCGTAGCGGTGAGTTCAATAATAATTTTCGAGATTTGCTCTAATCTCTTAGTGCATTGTGATAGTTTCAATAACGATATTGTCAGTACCGCAAGAGAAAAAACAAGATTTACAACGCACATTTTGCTTCGCGCATTTGGATAGGCATAACAGTGTAACCAGGTCGTGTTGCATCTACTTGTGTGTGTGCTGTCTCAAGTTTCTCGTGCTCTCTGTCACACACGAACTCTTGTTTTAATTTCTGTTGGTAAATTCCAGTGTAGCATTAATCTAAAAAGTGAAGTTCTTTCATAGAGACCTCATTTAAACTCGAAGAAATGACTGTGAGATTAGTTGTTTGCGACTCGAAACCTTCGCTCTTCGACCGATTGACTGTGCAGAGTGACACCTCCTGATTCGACTCCCGGGCCTGTTCGAGTGTTAGCTCATTTTTAAAATAAATGTTTCTCGTGTTATGTACACTCATCGGGGAATCTGGTAATAAATATGGACGGTAAGAATGCACTGAACCCTACACGTATTATATCCCCATCGTTTTTTCATTCACATTTGCCCAACATGTTAATTTGCTGAGCGTTTGAAAGCGGGTTTTATGTCGTCTGCTAGGGCAATCAAACCAGTCGCATTTCCAAAAGTAAATTTGTCGTGTTGCATCTGAACTCATGAGGGAGGCTGGCAGTAAGTGTATCACATGGTAACAACGTTCTGAACCCTACACGTTTTCGATTCCGATAGTTGTTGCCTTGAAATAATAATGCGAAAACCATTAATTTACTGAGCTGATGCAGTCGCATTCCCAGCTTTTGTGAACAAGAAACAATTAACAAGTGGCTCTATCCCATCTCCCCCCTTTCCCCTATCCCATCTCCCCCCTTTCCCCGTCGCGATATAACCTTGAATGGTTGAAAACGACGTTAAACACCAAATAAAGAAAGAAAGAAAAGAAAAGTCGCATTCCCGTGTCGTCTGCTACGTATGACAGAGTCGATCGAATCAGTTGACTTCCAAATGTTGATCTAGCTGGTACTTTATCGGAATAACATTTGTGTGTTCTGTTGGCCGCTGGGAATTTTATGCTAAATCATCATTATGTTAATGTGGAGATGATGAGCTGCATGTCACTTAAAATGAAGGATTAGAAGAATCTTCTCAGGTGGAAAGAAGGTACAGCCTGACCCAGTCACTGTGGCACAGGCGCATGCAATTTTGTCAGAAAAATACTTCTGCCTTTGGCCGCAGGAAATTTAGCATCATTTGGTAATGTGGAGAAGATAAGCTACATGTCACTAACACCGAGGATGAGAAGAATCTTCTCAAATCGAAAGAAGCCTCGCTGTGGCAAAGGGCGGAAGAATACGCTCTCTTGAACAAGAGCAGCACACAACATTGAAAGGACGAAGGCCCAGCGACTGTGCTTCTCTGCCTGCTTCTGTGATTTAGGTCGGCACGTATTTTGCGTGGAATTGTGTAATATCATCGCAGTCACGTAGGCAGTCTCTGGTTATACGCATATGAACAGATCGATATGTACTTACTTACTGCCTTTCACGCCTGGTGGCGTGTAGGGCAGCGACAAAGGACCTAGATCGATATGTGCTGACTATAATATGACTCACTGATTACTCACTCTTTTTGTTTTCTCCCCGGAAGTGTACGAAACCAACCATAAAAGCAATGGTCAAGATCAAAGCGGCTACCAAGCTGGTCACAAGCCAGGCTGCAACATGAAGGCATCCTTTTCTCATCTCAATGTTTCATACCTTCCTTTCAGCTTGTGCACCGCAACAGATGTGTCAAGGCTTGCATACGTAATACTATATCCTTCCGCTTCTTTTACTTGGGCACATTCCACCTGTGTGTGTGTGTGTGTGTGTGTGTGTGTGTGTGTGTGTGTGTGTGTGTGTGTGTGTGTGTGTACGTATATGTGTGCGTGTGTGTGTGTTTGCTAGTGCATATCGCCATGAGCTCTGGCGAGAAGGGGCGATTCAAGTGTTTATTATTTGTATTCTTCTTCTTATTATTATAATTTATTATAACATCCTTTTGTTATTGTATTTTTAAGGGCGGGTTTCTTTGCGGAATCAATGTCACGGAAGGGTAAAGGTGTCACTGGTAAAAACTGATGTCCAGTATGCAATTAATCTATACACACAAAACAAGAAAACAGAACGCCAGGTTGTACACTTCTTGTGAGATGTGTCTAAGCTGAAGAATACTCTGATTGCAAATATTGGCCTGGGAAATCATGATGATATTAAGGTGGCCTACAAGCGAAGCAATGTGGTTTTTAAAATGAAGAAAATCATGTTCACCAAATAACTCACACAACTACACACACACACACACACACGAACACGCGCGCGCACACACACACACGCACAAAACACGCACACACACAAACAGCCCCCCCACCCCACACACACACACACACGCGCGCGCGAATTCCAATATAGCCTCAGAACTGTTAACCCGTGTATTTTTTAAGTGTGTGTGTGTGTGTGTGTGTGTGTGTGTGTGTGTGTGTGTGTGTGTGTGTGTGTGTGTGTGTGTGAGAGAGAGAGAGAGAGAGAGAAAGAAAGAGAATGAAAGAGAGAGAGAGAGGGGGGGGCGCCTACAGACTTTGAGCGGCAATAATGGGGTGCTATGAAGCTCTCCCCAAGGGCTTGGCAAGCCGAGACATAGAGATAAGCTAGTGGTTCTCCTGCTGAATGCATCACTGATTTCCTTAAAGTGTAACTAAACAAGCAAAAAGGAAAAACATCGTTCAGCAACCTTTACACTTTGATATGAAGAAGGGCCTCATATACTGTCGAACTGCGAAAAAAAAATTTTTTTTCTCTCACTCGGACACTATTTGACGGGCATGTGAAGTGCGCGCCAGGAACGACAATCTTCTTAGTTTACCTGATTAATGCCCTTAATTTTTGGTTCTGGTACTTTCAGTTCCGGCTGTTGTCATCAATCTACCAAAATAAAAGATCAAACGGAGTTTTCGATTTTTATTTCATGGTTCAGAAAAATATTGCTTATTTTCTGAAGTCAACCGTTTTAGCGAATCTTTCTTTGATTCTTAAAAGTCATTTCAGATTTTTGAAAAATAGTTAACGGTTAGTAATTACCAATATATCGTAAACAAACATATCGATAGGTTTTGGTAAGAAGACACAAGTGCGATGAATGTGGTACCAGTATTTTTGTGGTAAGTAAGGATGCATTTCTTTGCTGTAAGCACATTTACAATGCACATTTAATCTGTTTAGCAACATAAACGAAAGCATGGTACAGTGCCGCTTGTTTGTGGTCTATCTTTTCGCGGCAGATGCGTAACAATTAGGGTCTCAGTTGGAAAAAGCTGCTCGGAACCAGAGCAGATTTGGCTTGGGTTCTTTGAGTGTGAATGATCGACGAGTGGCTTGACATTTTTAACGAATCATTACTGTAGCCTACTTGAAACCATCATCTGTTTCTGAATTTGTCATCAGTTATGATTGAGCAGTCTCATAGGAATCGTCCATAAAATGTTAAACCGAAAAAGGGCAGACGATTCTGAATCACACAGGCTGCTGTACAAAATCAGATCTAAAACGATATTTTGAACTGCGACGTCTGCGTAAATGCCCTGTAACAAAATACCTTGTCCTGGTCATGTGTATACACATCAGCTTCTATTGGGAAGATCAGTATTTTATATTAATCACAAATACAAGATTAGAAATAGTTCTGAAGATCGCCTTTGATTTCAGTTTCAGCGGCAAACTAGCAGATCTGTCCAAACCGGCATCGTTTCATGGTTGAAACTTGAATAATCCCAAATAGATCTGAGTGGGGGTAAGTTTTATAGTATTTCAATTTTGTACTGCAGTTTTATTTAAAGATAGTGTAGTGGATGCTGTCTCTGGTGAAGACTACAGTTATATGAATTTTTTGTTGTAATATTAAAATGATTGTTCTTTATTTACACAATTGAATAATTTGTATTTATTTGTTTGCAGATGACGGCATACTGAGTGCTCCAAGAACATACGCCTGCTGGCATTTTGTGTCTTTTCTGAAGACGTCGAGGCAAGCAGAAGTAACGGTCCTGGCCACACACACACAATGACATGAACAAGAAATGATATTTTTTCATGGGCATAGCCAGTATTAAAACTTTATTACCATGCAAACGCAACGATTAGAATTTAGAGACGGTCATCGGTCACACACACACACACACACACACTGGGCGGATCCGGAGGGGGCCGGGGTTCCGGGGTTTCCGGACCACTTAGGACTGAGCCGGCCTTTGTATTCCAAGTGACGATTTTGGAAAGAAGTTGGCTAATTAGTTTGCTCAGGTTGCGCCAGATCGATCAATTGTCCTTGTTGTGATTCAAATTTTTCTTCTTAATATATTTACTTTTTTGGAAGGTGTATTGGGGGATGTTTCTTGGCTCAGATTGATCCATTTTCCTTGTTTTTATCAACATTTGTCGGAACCCCCCCCCCCCCCCCCCCCCCAAGGAGGTTGAACGCTTCGCGTCTTCAACTAAACGCTTCGCGTCGTCAAATTGTCCCTAAAAGAAATTTGGAAACTCCCCCTTAAAAATGATGTGATCCGCCCCTGCACACACACAAACACACACAAATAGAGAAGTAATAAATGGATACAGTTTTTCTTTATTTAAATTACAGTCAGATGTGGTCGTAGAACAGGCACTGTAAACAAAACCTAGCATATGATATACCACTTGTGTGATGTTTCGGTCAATATCTTTATTTTCCTTTCAGAAATACATTGGCGTTTTGAATGTCAAGGGAAGTGATACAAATGCTGCAGCGGGCTATCAAGAACGCGAAGGCAAACAAGGTAAATACCTACTTCTGACATTAGTTTACTTATTAACTCTTTCTATACTGGCCATTATCTCCCCAGTCTCTCCCCAGAAACTGGCCATTTGCATGGGTTTGCAAAAAAATTCTCAAAAATAAACAAAAGATGCAGCCTTCAAACTCATAGGTTTTATTGTGAATATATTGCTAAAACATATGCCAAAGTTTGGTTTCATTGTTGTGAAAAAAATAAAAATATGATGTCCAGAATTTATGGGTATATTTTACGCAATACGAAAAAGAGGGTATGTATTTTGACTTAGAAGCATTTTTTCTTATGAAGGCTCTGTTTGCAACAAAACTGTTTCTGTTTACTTGTATGAAGATTGTGCTAACACAAAAACATAACAAATACCAACTGATTTTCCATTTGGTGGTCATGTAAGCATTGTGAACATGTCCAAAAAATCTGATCACACACCATGTGGTCGACATGCAGACCTGAACGGCCAGTGTATGGTGGCAGAGTTGGAAAATAGGAAAAGTCTTGATGCCAATCCTTCATCAAAAACCGAAGAAAATCGTCATTGTAATAAGTTTGCTTTATTCTAAATCAAACGACTAGGATAGATGACAGAGTAACTGACAGACACAACGACAAACACATTCAATTCTATGTAAAACATACACAATGCGCACGTTAACAAGCTGGCCATAACAATGTGCCCATCGTGCATGAAGTGTGGCTTTGGTCGGATCAGTAGCCGTGCTTTGTCTGCGATGCTAAACATGAAATTTTGTTAAAGCGACGATTTAGCAATGTTGTTGTTGCTGCTGCTGCTGTCTGTTCTTGTCACGACATCTCGCCATATAACAGTTTTTTCTCTCCTGATTCTGAGAAGAAGCTGTTTAATTGTGATATCAGGCCTAGGAACCCCTGATTTTCACTTGGAGCATTCTCAGAGAACTTAGCGTATGTTAAGAAAAATGAGTGTACTCCACACTTTATCTTTTGTTGTTCGTTGTCGTTGCATGTCTACCGTTCCACAGCCACCTACTATAAGTGCAAGTGTTAAATGACGTATTTCCACAAAAGACTGCTTGCAGAGAATCATGTGATGCCAATGACAGGTAAGGACATGTGGTAATACATACTACGTTTTGGAACCAGGGAAAATGCAGCACAAATTATTTATCAACCAAATTGATTGACTTGTGCACCATGACAAAAGTTTTCTTTGATCCATAAAAGGTCTTTTGCCAGAAAAATTGCTCTGAACATCAAGTACCCTGCAAGTTGTCACACATTTACATTATTGAAATAAAAAGAAAACACACCAGTAACCAGGTTAGGTACGTTAATATCTATAATCAATATCTCGGCACGTTACTGCCTTCTTCGGGATGGTAAGCTGAACATTATTGAACAAAATAATCGGTTTAGATTGTATACTTTGATTCCTGAACGAAGAAGCAGAGGTACTGCATACAACTAGGACTGTAATATCAGCTTTTGCCTGAAACACACACACATACACTTATAAAATTAATGCAATGTCATTGTATGAAGCCAGAACAATCACTAACTTACATAGTTGGTCACACAATTACCCATCACTGAACAATAAATCGAAGTCGGGTGGATTCAATGACTAAAGCAGTAAAGGCTTTGAAAAAACCCTCATCACAAAACATCCCCCCCCCCCCCCCAAAAAATAAAAATAAATAAATGAAATAAAACAGGTTGTGTATATAGCGCAGTAAACACCATGCAGGTACAAGCGAAGATTTGACAGAGATTATCCTTGTTTTATATAGCACTCATTTTCTAGTTTTAATCTCTCTCTCTCTCTCTCTCTCTCTCTCTCTCTCTCTCTCTCTCTCTCTCTCTCTGGAAAGTAATTTATTGACCTGTGGGTTATTTGCGTTTGTATACACATTGGTGATTCGTAAACTATGTTGAAAGAGATTGTCAAACAATATTATATGGGGTGTCTTAAAAAAAAATGTATATCAACAAAATCTGTCATTATTATCAGGCACACGGTTTTAACAAAGCTATGTCACGGAATGCAACATAAGTGGCTTAAAAAGTCGTGTTTTTGTGTGTGCAGGATATTCCTAGGACAGGACCTCAAGCTGAACCAGCACAACAGCGATGCATTCTTCCATGGCTTCCACAAAAGTCTTTCACCTATAGCGGGCATTGCATACAGATAGTCCCTAACCCTCCTTTTTAAAAATTCTTTAGACCAATTATCCCTCTGTTCCCATGTTAAACATGGAATAATTCTGGACAAATGCGAGGACGTTAGCTTTTTTTTATTTTATTTTTTTATCATTTTACTTATCATTAAAACTTGTTTAGATTTCGATTCGTAAACCATTTACAGTAATCCTTTGTTTTTTTAACTTTGTTCATCTTACCACAGTCACTTCGTTGTTTAGATTTATCATTAAATTTGTTACCATTATGCAGGAAAAATGTAGAATAAAACCAGGAGAGCTTTCGGTAGAAGATATTTCCTGTGTCAAAAGTTAATGCTTATTCTGATTGATGGGTGCTCCAAACTAAGTTATTTTGACTGCCTTATTCGAATTCATTTCCAAGACAGGGCTGAGAAGTGGAGAAGCTTAGGAGAGTATCGTAAAAATTGTCTGGGTGTTTATGCAAAACTTTCGAATATGTCAGATTTTACTTTAGAGATTTTAAATACTGTTAACTGACAGAAATGCTATAACTTCTACACCAATTGACTGGATAACTTCATATTCAGCATACTTAAACTTGATTTTATGCATGTGCAGTTCACAAAGTGGCAAATTTGTAGGTTAAATTATCTAACTTTTGCATCACCAATGACACCAACGCTTTCGTGTCTGAGGATTGCCCTGAACCTAGCTGTAACTGCATGCTTTCTTCAGGTCATCGATAGCCTGGGGGTTGAAGGGGATGTTTTTACATACTCAGACATTCAAAATAATCAAAAAGGTAAAAGCCTGAAGGGTTTAAATTAGGTAAAAATGGCTACCGCTCAATGTCAAAACTCGTTCTGTTTAGTCGACCCCCGAATTTGGAGAAAAAAATTAAAATTGCACAAAAGTCAGACCATTCAATTTACAAAATTGCCACTTACTGGAAAGGCAGAACATAAACTGAAGTTAATGAATACCATATATAAAATAATTGGTTCAACAGATGTAGAAGTAATTTGCATGGTTGTGGGTGTCCTTTTTAGGGGGGTCAACCCTGTAGAAGAGACGATTTTCTTTAATTATCAATCCGTAATATATTGTTTGTTATGCATACAAGATTAACATTGACAAATACTTCAAGACTCCTCATTGATCTTAAGAAATGTTGTGGGTTTTTTTGTTACTGACTGATTCACTTTCTATTCACTTTACTCTACATAAGTCACGACAAGAAAAGCAAGGGAGGTAATTTCTTCGGAAGAGGTAATTCTCTCCCCTCAGAACGATTGTTGTAGTTTGTTTGATTTTGTTCCCTTCTAATAAGTATTATTTAAAAGAGATCTTTACATCTTGATGTGAAAGGCGCAGTACCCCCCTCCCCCCAGGATGTTAAATTCTAGGTTGTGTCCATGTAAAATCCTGATCCTAGTCAAGATCCGAGTTGGTTTTTCATGCAACTGTGCCTCTTTATGCCACTCAATTAGACATACTTTGCAATCCATAATTGCACGAAACTAAGTACAGGAAATACGTTGTTGTCGTGTTTTTAATATTACATAATGAAATAAAAAATGTCACAACTGGTTTCGTGTTGGGCTTTCTCTCTCTGTCTGAATCTCATAATTACTTCCTTCTGAGGCCTGAAATGTGTTGCAGGCATTGTTCAGCTTACATTTATTGTCACAATTTTTGTGGATATGTTATTAAGTGTGTCTGTGTTTCTATCATTCGTTATCAGTGTGGTTAAAAAAAAAAGCACACGTCAAAGTAATTTACCCTTCATCATTATCAAAACATGCAGATACAGGTAATAAAAATTAATATTTGTGATACTTTAAACAAATACAATGTTTGTTTGTTGCGTCTTTTCTTTTTTTCAGAGCAAACACACATCGTATTTGTTCAAACGTGTATATTCTGCACTTTCTAATACCCTGCATGGATCTCCAAATCAAGAATAATGAAAAGTCGTCTAATAGCCCTGCAGCACTCACACGAACATGATAGAAGCTTGCATGCATGCACCCAGGCTTGCTGTCTTCGGCTAAAAGAGCTTACCGTTGGATCTTCGCTCAGACAAATGTAGCTGTCTTGTCCACTTGCTCCTGTCGCATAGATCTGCAATGTGCAACATCATCTTTGATTAATAAGTCTGAGGCACAGACAAACACACACGCGCGCACATTTGCGAGAGAATGCACGTCAGTCTATTCAATCAAACAGTATAAAAACATACCACAGATACTCAAGGGCGGATCTGGGGGGGGGGGGGGGGGTTACACGGGTTACGTAACCCCCCCCCCCCCACCCCCCCAAAAAGAGGTAATTTATTGGCTCAGGATGCACCAGATAGCTCTATTTTGCTTCTTTGGATAAAAAAAATTTCCGGGGGGGCATGCCCCCGGACCCCCCTAGAGGCTTGGGCGCCTTCGGCGCCGTCAACTTGTATCTTCGCAGTCATTTTGTAACCCCCCCCCCTCCAAAGTGAATTGATCTGCCCTTGGATACTGGACATTCGCCGTATAACAAACTCAAGAGATTCATTTGTGTGTGTATGTTTAATCAAAAGTTCATCTTGGGCACATTCAGTCAGTATTGTAACAGGACCCATCCCGTAAAAACTTCGAACAGATCTATTAAATTCTGAAATCCTTGACAAGTTTTTTTTCCAATCATCTGTATCTGACCGAAGTAAAAAAATAAAAAAAAATCAGCCAGTACACGCATCTACCCCCTTACACGACAATACATATGTGGCGAAAAAAGGAATCGAGAGGGGGGGAACAAGGAATAAATTAGATCCAGAAATAATTCCACTTCATCATTCCAAAATTCAAGTGTGAAGTGATCGGATACTGTGGTAAAGATACGTGCTTAGTATCACAACTGAAAATACAAGCCCTAGGGTTTTAAATCAAGGAAACAATTAAAGTTAAGGAAAGATCAACAGAAATGTCGAGAACATGTAAAATATTGTACTTACAATCCGTTTCAGCATGCTCTTCGAATAATAATCTCCCAGTCAGCCTCGTGCTTACGACTTCGACAGGATGTTGCCTCTCACGCTGAGCCAGTACATTTGGAGTGAATTCAAAGGCCAGAGATGCAGTACAAGCACAGATCCAATTCATTTACATTGCTACCTTGCCCAATTTATGGCTATTTCTGTTGGTAACATCACACATGTGGCAAGCAGTGCTTGTTGCCGACTCTGCTGGGACAGGCAGCAGACGATTTTATTTAGGAACCAAATTCTGATTGGTTAAAACATAAAACCGGAACTCAAAGTACCACTTGTTCTTTGGAAGTATCAAATCAAGAACAGATAATCAGGTAAATCTGAAATGGGTTCAACACTTTTAAAAAATCGTAGTAAATCAGAAAACACAGTAAACGTTGGAAAAATCGTCCAGTATCGCTTCTACAGGTCTATACTTGGACAAAACATAAAGCAATTCAGTAAAGCTGACACTTCAAAATGTCTGTTTAGTTACACTTTAAAACGGCTTCGTAGTGATATCTACGGCTCTAGGTTTTCACAGTTCTCAACTTCGTCTGATTTGATACATACCATACGTCATTGAACACGTTGTAAAAAACTAATGGGTGGCAAATTGTTCATAAGGCATACATTCTTTCTTCTTCTGCGTTCGTGGGCTGAAACTCCCACGTACACTCGTATTTGTGCACGAGTGGATTTTTACGTGTACGGTGTATGACCGTTTTATAAGACATAAATAAATGTTATTCCAAATAATTTAAAATTTCAAGCATTAAAACAAGATCTTTGTTTATAAACCATATGATAGACATTGTTCGAGAAATCCCTTTTTTGGGGTCTCCTATTTCTTGTCTGTGAGAGATTAATTGAGAGGTTTCAAACCAAGAAGTATGCGTGCTCCTTCAATTAAAAACATCTTTGAAAACAGCTCAAACGGATTAAAAAATATGTAATCTGACTAACGTACACGTGCACCTATGCTTCGTGAATACAGGTCTCACTAGCTGTTACGGGATTCTTAATTCCTTCTGCACATTTCTGCGATGTCAAAATGTTAGGTTAATACGCGCGACCCCATGTGAAACCCTTAATCGACGGATTTGTTTCCTGACTGGCTGTGTAAAGGTTTTTAAAGCTCATATCTCCTGTTGTACTACAGCTTAAAACCAACCCAGCTAAAACCTTTTTTGTAGCCAGCTAGGTATTTGGTTTTCTATGGGGCTGTCTCTGCATTTTCGTTTCTCAATTAAGCACACCAGTAGACAAAGCTGGCTGTTTGTGGCACCCAAATGAGGTATATGGTGTTTATGGAGAAAATTGGCGACTCCAGATGATGTTCTTAAAACAGGGAAGAGTTCTGTGCACTTACTTGTCCCAATTGCTTCACTGGTCGCTTTCAAAGCACGTAAACCAACTGCAACACAAAAGAAGCAAATGCTCATATTACTCACTTTCATTATACATAAAAGGATTAGGAGTGATGGAAACATTATTTGCTTCTGTACCTCAATAAAAAATGTTCCAACAAATCATAGTGTCCTACATTCTGACCACAACTCGACCCCACAGTGACCTTCACATTTGACCAGGCTGAACCAGATGTAGGTCATGAGTTGAACTTGACCCTGCCCTACAGTGACCTTAAAACAGACCTGTTTTGATGTAGATGTATTTACAATACGTCAAACTCTGCACACTTTCAATACACTTCGAAAATAACACATACATTGGAAAAGGGCCTTTAACCGCTAAACTCTTCTTTAACACTTTCTAACCCACCTATATTGACCAAGTTTTTTTTTACCTCAGACCAGCTGTGCTGCAGCAGGTCAGTCAAAAGGGTAGATACTGTGTAGTAACTGTGTATCAACACGCTGGAATGCAGGCGTTAGATCGACGTTACAGGAAGCGACTGAAGCTAACAGTCTGAGCGGATATATCCGTACCTTGGCAGATAGAGCCATATGAGTGGGCACAGATATATCCGTACCTGGGAGACAATGAGTTAACATGTGTGCAATATTTGTGGCTGAGTCTAGACGGTGGAGAGGTACGGACAGCAGGAAACTCCTGCGCAAAGTGTATCGCCCATACATAGTCACAGATCTATAAGACCTATGCAGGCAACGGATTCTTGGGCAAACTCCATCCTTTTACACTATGGGAGTTCTCACTATACATCATAGCAATCCTGCATAATAATTTGTACTACCTTTAACAGTCACAGATCCATAGGACCTGTAACGACAACAGGCTGTTTCAAAATGAGTTCATCATAGTGTCGCTTCTATGCCTGTCTTCTTGGTGTAGGTTAAAATACTGCCTAGTTTTCATCAAAACCAATGATCAGAGATCTAAAAGACCTAAAACGACAAAAGACTGCTTTGACATACGCTTCTGCTTGATTGTGTGTCTCGGTCTCGCTTACTTAAGAGCACTACCTCAGTTAATATATTGCGTTATATTCATAACCTTCCATAGACTAAAGGGCCTATCGGGACAAAAACATGTTTTAACATAAGGTCGTCAGTATGTGGCTATTAGCCTTGCCTTTTACAACATTCTCTCAGTTCAAATCTTGCGATGTTTTCACACCCATTGATAGATTAAAGCCAGCGTCTTTAATTGAGCGCAAAGTCGGCTATGTGAAGATTTTTACCGTAAACTCAGTGCTAAAGCTTCGTGCGGCCAGCTTCGGGAAGTATACTTCGCGTAGTCGACTTCGCCCAGTTAAGGACGGGCTTCAAGGTGTAAGGTTAAACGTCTAACCCGGGCCCTGTCTTGATGCAGATGTACTCACAGCAGGTAAAAGTCTGGGTTGTGTTCAGACCGCCCGTACAGGCGCAAACACCGTCCAGACACTGAGTTCCTTCTAAATTGCAGGGGCTGTCGACCGCATTACACGATGCTCCTACTCTGCCTGTTTCTGGTTCTGCGTGTAAAACAGGTTTGATTGGAGACTCATTATACTATATAATGCAATACACAACAGTTTGGTAACATATAATTCAACACAAATCAATTTAACACTGGTTCCGCACATGAAGCTTGTTTTGTTGTACAGTACAACGCAAACCAACACAGAATAACAAAATACGGTATAACGCGGCACAGCACTCGCACTCCATGTACGAAGGCTGGTTGTCAGATTAGAATCAGGAATTGCAACTGAAGCAGGTTGTGGGACTGCAACAGAATAGGTTGTCTCATTGTGCCACACAATGTGGTGCATAGCAGGCTGTGTGTGTGTGTGTGTGTCAGGGCCGGATCCAGGGGGGGGGGGGGGGTTCCAGGGGTTCCGGAACCCCACCCCTGGAAAAAGCATGTACCTTGCTTTGACTTTTACTAGTTTTAGCACCAAAACAATGCTGCTCTTAACCCTCAAAACAAGGCCCAGAATGCACCAGATTGCACAGATTTTAACCATTTTTCAACCCCCCAAGTTCACGCGCCTGCTTTGCAGGCGCGCGCTTGTGGCTTTGCCACTTCGCTGATTTGCCCCCCCAAAAAAGGAGGAACCCCCCCCCCCCCTTACAACTCATTTGGTCCGGCCCTGTGTGTGTGTGTGTGTGTGTTTGCGTGGATGTGTGTGTGTGTGTGTGTGTGCTCGTGCGTGTGTGAGCTACTTACCACAGAGGACCTCAAACGCCGTAGCGGCGCCTGGCAGACATTCACATGTCTGCTGTTCACACAACGCTCCTGTTGGACATTCGGCGTTCTCGCTGCAATTCGCTCCAATGTTCAATCCTAATTTAAAAGGACACAAGACGAACATGATGACTATGAGTATGTCCGCTATATCTGCCGATTTGAATTATTTTCAATCATTTTGTTTGATACTTCATCATCAAAATGTTGGAATATATTGAACTGCGAGCGAAAGCGAGCTGTTTACTATTCGATATAGCAAGGAGTGTAAATCTGGTTCGACACAACAAGCCATGTAGCATTCATTATTCACATACTGTACTTACGTGTATTTTACTCAAAACGTACCGCAGTGGAGGCGTCCAAATTGAATACGCTTCTTTTGGAACCTCTTCTATTCCAAACCCTCGTGCCAATCTTTGACGTCAAAGCAAAGACACGTCACTCTAGAAAGTGTAGCATGACGTGAAAGTTCTTAAACTTTTACCAGGAGAAAACGCACAGCGTTGAAGGGTTTCCACAATGACTTTTGTCTTGGTGACTAGCATTATTAGCAGTCGAAAAGCAGGTCCCTGCCAAACTAGTTTGACATGACCTCATTTACATGATATCCACACGTGTGGTTTAATAATAATAATAATAATAATAATAATGAATGAGCATTTATATAGCGCAACATCATAACTTTACAATTATGCTCTTTGCGCTTGACACATTTAAAATTCAAACACAGTTATACAAGCATTTACATCTACATTCATAGTCAGCAACGCTTGACTAAAAGCATACACCATCAAACATACATTACAACAGATTCTTCCACTAATTAAGTAATAAAAACATGAATAAAATAGGTAGTAAAAACAAGGAAATACCAGCTGAATACCCTTAATCAAACAGAACATGTTATTAATACTGAAAAACAGCCCTAAATGTGTATACACATTATCACATTATCACTAAAACAACAAATACACTACATGTAGCCTACTGATGGACTGAGAAAACAAAATCAGGGGTTGTATTTCTTGAAGAGGTGCGTTTTAAGTGCTCGTTTGAATGCTTGGGGTGACTGAGAGTGGCGGATGTGAAAAGGGAGAGAATTCCAGTGTGTGGGTGCGCAGAAAGTAAAAGTGCGTTGTCCGTATGTTTTGGTTTTGGTGTGTGGAATGGTGAGGATGCGACAGTCAGAGGAGGCACGGAGTTGTCTTGCTGGAGAATAGACGGTGAGGAGTTCAGAGAAGTAAGCAGGAGACGAGCCAGAAAAGAAGTTAAAGCAGAGGGTGGACAGTTTGTAGTCAATGCGGGCTTGAATAGGTAACCAGTGCAGTGTGTGAAGAAGTGGTGTTGCGTGATCTCGTTTTCGTGCTTTCAGAATGAGGCGTGCTGCCGAGTTTTCGACTTTTTGTAGTTTATGCAGGAGATACAGAGGACAGCCAGAGAGAAGAGAGTTGCAGTAGTCGAGTTTAGAAAGAACAAAGG
This sequence comes from Littorina saxatilis, assembly GCF_037325665.1. Taxonomy (NCBI): domain Eukaryota; kingdom Metazoa; phylum Mollusca; class Gastropoda; order Littorinimorpha; family Littorinidae; genus Littorina; species Littorina saxatilis. The sequence goes on from NC_090254.1 coordinate 14,136,475, forward strand.
CACAGACAAGAGTGTTAGTTGTTTGAGAGGAGAGTGTGTGGCGAATGGTGCTGATCTTACGAAGCTCAAAATAAGCTGCTCTACAGACTAAAGATATATGTTTGTTAAGGGTCATGTCAGATGAAAGGGTGAATCCAAGGTTTCTAGCTGATGGGGAGAAAAGAATGTCGGTGTCGCCTACTTGAACAGAAACGGGTTGGGGAGAGGGAAATGTAGTGTTCTTCTTTTTGCTCAGTAAGACTTCAGTCTTATCATCATTCAGCTTAAGTTTGTTATCGATCATCCAAGATTTAACATCAGTGATGCATGCCTGAATGGTCTGGATGGCGGAATGTGTCTCTGCAGGGGGACTGGGTTTATACAGTTGGGTGTCATCAGCAAAAGACTGATTTAAGACAGAATGGTTTTGAATCAGTGTGGAGAGGGGCTTAGTGTACATGATGAAAAGGATGGGACCGAGTACTGAACCTTGAGGAACGCCGAAAGAAAGTGGGGCTGGAGCAGACATCTGGCCATCATCGACAAGCACAGCCGCTGAGTCCTGCCAATGAGATAGGACTCGAGCCATGCCAGCGGTGGACCGGAGATGCTGTACAGAGTCTGAAGTCTATGGAGAAGCGTGACATGATCAATCGTGTCGAACGCTGCAGAAAGGTCAAGTAGGGTAAGCACTGACACATCACCACCATCCAGAGCAGACAGAATGTCACTGATTACTTTAAGTAGGGCTGTCTCAGTACAATGAGAAGGGCGATAAGCGGACTGAGAGTGCGAGATCAAATCATGGGTGTTCAAATATGACAACAGCTGCTTCAAAACTACCTTTTCAAAAACTTTGGACAAGAATGATAAATTAGATACAGGACGATAGTTTTTCAAAATATTGACATCAAGACTAGGTTTTTTGAGAAGTGGTTTGACAAGTGCAATTTTGAACAATGATGGAAAAACACCAGATAACAGGCTATCATTGACAATTTGAGTAAGAGTTGGCAACAACACATCAAGATTCTCACAAAGCAGTGGTGTGGGTATGGCATCAAGTGGACAAGTTGTTGGTTTTGACTTCAGAATAATGGATTTAAGGTCTTTTTCACTGATTGGCTGAAATGATGTAAAAGAACAATCAGTGGGAACATCAACATGACTGGAGGAAGCAGAATGTGCACCCATCTGATCAAGTTCAGAACGAATATCTGAAACCTTCTTGATAAAGTATTCACTAAATACATCATCTGGCAGCTGACTAGCGGGGAAAACAGTGGGAAGTGGGGATACCTTACTGCGGCCGGTCAACCGGCTGCAAATATCGAACAGTTTTTTGCTTGAATCGCAGGCAATAATCTGGGTTTGGAGGAAGGTTGTCTTTGCTGCGTGTACTAACTTAGTTACAATGTCCTTTGCTCCTTGAAATATTTGTTTATGAACAGTAAGACCAGTCTTGAGATACCTGCGCTCAGCACGCCTACGGTCACATTTGGCATCACGCATATTGGACGATATTGTTATCTTATGAGTAGTCTCATTCACGCATGTAGGATAAACACATCTTATAACACAAACTTACAACATGAAACGAGAATACCACCACAGAGCTGTGCATAAATATGTTCGTTTCTCTGTTAACGACCCTCCTCCCACCCCCACCCCCGGTAAGTTCAAACAACAGAAACCACGTAACCAACCGACCAAAAAACAAAACAAACAACATCGCCGCTACCCTCCAAACCAAAGTCAAAAAGCTACGTAATGTTGAACTTATGATTTCATAGAGAGGTAGTAGGATTAAAGTTCACCCCTGGACGTTCTGTTGCTGTACAAGCTAGACGTTAGTTATACTCACGGCATTTCTTCAGCCAGTCACAGAAGGTTCCTTGTTTGCAGAGTACCACTCGTTCGTCACTGCAGTCTCCATCTATGTTTAGTTCTGAAATACATTCCCAAAAAGGGACATTGCTTTTAAGTTTTTTCTACATATTTCAAACACTTACTGCCAAGATCCGGACAATATATTGTAACAGCACACGGATAATCATGTAAGACACACACAAAAGCACGTCAGGTAGGCACTACCTAATTATCAGAGTCAAGGACACAAGGGTACTTGTATTATCAATTGTCATAATTTTTTGCGTAAGTTGAAGGCCGTGAATCATTAGCACTCTAGCGACGATTTCTGTTTTGTTTTGTTTTTCTCGAAAAAAATGGAAAATGTCACGAATTTCAACCAAAGCTGGGTCAGATAACATGACACCCTAGAAATGCGCGGTGTTGAAGCTCTAGCTTCAAAACCATGCGAGTTCATAAATCGAACATGACCTCGCTGTGACACCACATTTAGACTAGGGTCGACCTAACTGACTGGTTTTGTCGGGAGATCGTGAACCCCTAAAAGTATGAAATCTTTAGCATCAAAAGCATTCGTGATAACTTGAACGTTTAGTTTGTGTGTGTTCACAGACAGACACTGCTCCCTACGAGGAATTACCGATTACTAATGTGAGTCAAAAAGTGTACCTAAACGCTTGAGCGAGTGACCTCTTGTGACTGACATGTCACAATGACATACTTGATGATTCCATAATAGGCTAGTTCAGACTAAAATTTAATACCCTAGACAATAGGATTTTAAATCAAATCAGACACTATGACGTCATACCTTGATGAAGTCACTAAAAAAAAAAAGGACAGTATTTTACTGATAGCTCAATGGATATTTTCAAACACTCAAATGTTTACTTTGGAAATTGAACAGAATAAACCACATTATTGCCTTGGTTGAAGATCATGAAAACTCACCAGTCATCAGCAATTGGAAGGTTTACATTATAACAAATCTAAGAAAACCTCAACGTGTGTTTGTTTTTTTAACCTGCATTACTGACAGCCTGACACTGCTCATTACTAAGACTTTCCTGATTGCTCAGGTGGGTCTGAAAGACTAAAGTAAAGAAAGTCAATGCTACTTACTACATTCATAGTTAGTGTCGCATGTAGCCTCTGTTCCACAGTTATTACTGAGCGGACCAAAGCAGGATTCTCCCAACAGCAAACCTGAAACAAATGTTCGCTAACAAGGTTTGAAGTGCAATTAGCTGCCTTTGGATAAAACAAAGTTTCTTTGTGACATAATCCACGTTACTGTAAATAAGCAGTTTTCTCTAAGTAACTGCTGGTAGATTTATTGTGTGCTTACCTAGCATCTTTTTTTGTATTGACCATCATCAAACGTTGGTACCGTGAGTTCATGTATTTGGATCGTCTACAACGACATCAAACATATATTTTAGTTATTCATGCATTGAGAATAATTCAAATCTGTTAGCTATGGATTTCTGCTCAAAATCGATAAAAATAAAAGAAGCTTGTATGCTTTTAGAGAGAATGAAGCAAAACCTAAACAGCAGTGTTTTGACCAGGAACATACATGCAATTAAAGATCTGTCGTTCTTCTCCTCAAAAATAAGAATACTTGATTGTGGTCATGACGTTATGTAAATCTCAGACCACTGCACACAAAACCCTCAAAAATGTCAAAATATTGCTCCAAATTTTTTTTTAAACATTACTGGGCAAAACATCTTTAAATGCACAACTGAAATACTGATGTTTAACATATGGACCATATCCCTGAACAAATATATTGAATTTTGTGTGCCCAGTTAAGCATTTTGCACATTTACTGATAGGCCCACTTAATTTACTAGTTGGGCAATCATTAATTTTGTATCCTCCGAATGTGATTCACAAAGATTATTTTTTTAAACAATGTATGTGCGCTTGGACCCGCGCGAGCGTGTGTGAGTGTGTATATGTGTGTGAACCACTGTTCCCAAGATTGTGCGTTGGGGCGGGGTTGTGTGAGTGAGAGTGTGTTTACAACTATACACACGAGTAGGCCTACTTCACTCACTGCATTGTCCCTGCGCCTTGAGTCCGAGTCTGAAGATACGCCCGCGATATAAGACTTCATATATAGCAGAGTCACAAGATCTACCAGCTGCACATTCATCATCAGTCTCGCATGATTCCCCTGCCTTTTTTTCTGGAATGTCATATAAAACAGTACAAAATATCATCATCATCATCATCATCATCATCAGGTAAATAATTGACTGCTTGTATCGCAATGCACTCGAAGTCATCTACAGAAAATATCTAAGTCAAATCATGAGAAGCTACAATCACATTGAATGCCTCAGCATTGAAAGCAAGGGGGTGTACGCACTGCACTGAAGATTGTGTGGTTCCATTTGAGAGCCGTTCTGACAGACACATCGCCGGTGTATGCTATTGCAAACAGCATGATCTCCAATGCATGTATTAGCTGGACTTGTGCAACGCCCGCCGGTAAGGCCGTCTTGGGGAGCTGCTCAACACACAATCAGGCACGCAAGCGTCCAATCAACCACCAAAACACACACACACACATGCAAGCACACACACACACACACACACACACACACACACAAACATATATATATATACATAGACGCACACCACAGAAACATTGTCACACAAACACATATTCAAAGACATATAAACACACAATAAACACTCTCGCACACACACACACATTAAACACACACACACGAACACACACACACACAGAGATAGACACACACCCACACACGCGCGCGCACACACACTACCGGAATGTTATGCCACAGAACAGACATCTGACTTTTGCGGTCATGCAGCACACAGGGCTAAAACCAACAAAAAAGAGAAAAACCTGAAAGGCTAGAGTCCACGGCGGCAGGGAAATCTGGGGGGCAACGCCCCCCAGAACCTGAGGCCTTTTTACATTTTGTCAAGTTTTGACTTATTGTTTTAACATTAACGGGGAATCGAGACGAGGGTCGTGGTGGTGTGTGTAAGTGTATGTGTGTGTGTTTGTAGAGCGATTTAGAGAAAACTACTGGACGGATCTTCATGAAATTTCACAAACATCCCCAGACGTGTGTTTTCATTTCTTAGATAAATGTCTTTGATGACGTCATATCCGTCTTTTTGTGAAGTTGAGGCAGCGCTGTCACGCCCTTATTTGTTCAATCAAATTGATTGAAATGTTGGTCAAGCAATCTCGACAAAGTCTAAAGTATGGGATTGATTTCAGCTTGGCAGCGTAAATATTAGTCAATTAGTTTGCTCATTAAATTTGTCATCAAAATCGATTTTTCACCAACAGATTTAACAAGAAAATCAAATGCTTTATACGACTCTCCTTCGTCATGTCCATGAGTTTTGTAAGTCTCAAAAGGAGGATTCCACTACTTTTGACCCCCCCCCCCCCTCCAAAAAAAATATATTGCTCCAGCTTTATAAAATAATGCTCAAGAAAACGTTCACGTCCAAATGATTGAAACAAACTTGATCCTTATGTGACCTGTATCAATCCATTCACCACTAAGAATATTTCACAAATTCAAACCAATTGCCACCTTCCCATCACCATCACAAGCCAAACATACTCATAATATTACTATTTTAGTCCTACGGCAGGGAAATAACCCCTTGAAAAATACCTCGGAAAATGTTTTAATGGTTTTGGGTAGTTTAATTCGTGAAGTTTAAAAATCCGCAGGATGACATCTTTAAATCCTTGAACAAATTGAGAAAAAATTAATTATAGGAAAATTAGCAAATGTTGATTTTTGTTGTTTAGACACAAAAGGCATTCCATAGAAAAAAGGGCTGGAATGGCGTCATGGGGGCCCGGGTAGCTCAGGTGGTAGAGCACTGGACTTGTGATCGAAAGGTCGCTGGTTCGAATCCGTGCCGGGACGGACACGGGTCAACTTTATGTGCAGACCCAGAGACGGTATCCATCTCCCACCCCCGTGTCACCACAATGGCACGTTAAAGATCTTGGTCATTCTACCATAAGTGCAGATGGCTGATACCACCTAAACACGCATACATCAAAAGCCGTGAGGGCGTAAAAACTCAAATCGTATAAACCAATTCATGTCCAATATTCACGACTTTTTTCCGTGACCTTTCGTATTTCATGGGGGCTGCCATTTTGGTTTTGATGCGCTTCCTTTTCCGGTTTACGTATTTTCCGGTTTAACATAGCATTTGCGTTTTTTTGTCAGAAGAGTGAAATTTGGTTATGAAGGAAGTCAAGTCCGCCATTACCTGCAACCTCAGTTGAGTGTTTACTTTGAACTTAAACTTGAACCGTAACAGTGTGTAGCCAGTTCGCAAGACCTGTTCATCTTCCTACCAGTTCCAACTGTTGTTATCAATGGGTCGCGCAGCTGGAGGAAGTGTTTATTTTCATTTGGAGCCCAACTTCAGTTCAAAACCAGTCAAGAACTGGCCTTGACATTCGTTTGGAACTTAGTTCAACGAGTATTTTCTCGAACGTAACTTTTGACCCAGCTGGTTGGCATCATGAATTAGACGTACACCGGCAGTTATAAATCATGTTGTGCAAAAGACTGTAAAGAAGTAGAAAATTGTGGAAAATCGGGAATGCTTTCTCAGTTTGTGCACCCTGGCAACATTCATCAGGAAAAAAACTGCATATGCCTTCCTCTGCAAAACAAAAGTCGCGCGAAGAATGCTGAACGGGCAGCGACGACTAGCTGTTCTTCTTCAAAGTAATAAACTACCCCCCAAACCCTGCAAGTTTGTGCGATTTACTTTGTGGACATGAAGCCAGCAGAGGACTCAGGAATGCCCACTTAATTCCTTGATTTTACTTCCGTCACAAGAACTAAAAGAACATTCAATGTTCGTTAAATCTGTGGATCAAGTGACTCTAGAAGCGGAGGAAATGAAAATCACCGGCAGATCTGTACAAGATGTTGAATTCTGCCAGGGAAACCAGTGATGTTCCGAGGCTTCGGTCATCGGTCATAGACCGATTTAGGTTGTAAAATGACCGATTGCAAACACCTCTGTCCCGTCAAATGTCCGATCCGATCGCGAAGTCAGCGGTCATTGTCCGATAGTATTACGTCTAGAGCGGTCACTGCAAGAAGAATCTGTACAAACTGAAGTATCAAACCCCGTTAAAACGAGTTCGAATCGGGGTCTACTTGAACTTCAATTTTCACTCTCGGTCGAACAATAACACAAGGGACGCAACTCTCGACCGAACAATATTACAAGAGCCACAACTCTCGCTACTTTTGACAGCGACACTTTACTTCCGCCGCCACATTTCTGCAAAGATGCCGCCGAAGAAAAAGGTTTGCGTGGGAAAAGGGCAGACACTTTTGAGTGGCTTTTTTTTTAAAAAAGGACGACACGGACAGTCAAGTTGCAGGGCCTTCGGCCCCGTCGGAGACTGAAGCCTCAGAAGGTGAGCCAATAGATCTACAACCTCAGGAAGAGACGCAAGAAACGAAAGTAGCTGTTCAAGCTCACTGAAAATGATCACGCGTGACATTCTGAAGTGTGTGAAAGATCACTTGTCACTTGTGACATTAATTCTGAAGCAGTGTGTGTGTGTGTGTGTGTGTGTGTGTGTGTGTGTGTGTGTGTGTGTGTGTGTGTGTGTGTATGTGTGTGTGTGTGTGTGTGTCAGTGCGTGTGTGAAAGATCACTTATGACATTCTGAAGCATGTGTTTGTGTGTGTGAAAGTAACCCTATACCTACTGAACACTGTTGCATTTAAAATATTAAAATAAATTTGGAACTGTTCAGTTTTTATTTGCCTTTATTCATATATTCTCAGTCATCTAAAAAGGTTAGGTGCCATGATTGGTTCGCTTGATCTGAATGTCCTATTGTTTTTTTGTAGTCAGGACATGATGTCCTATTAGTTTTTTGATTCAGGACATTTTGTCCTGTTGCCCTCCAGTCCTAGGAACATCACTGGAAACGAAGCCGCTGTCACGGCAGAGAAGTCTCCGCCTACGAAAGTCGGTAGATCTAGAGCAAGGTAAACATACGTTTTTCAACGCTTGTTCACAAACACACACACACGTACACAAACACACACACGCTCACACCATCACACACACACTTATGAAAGAGATGGAACAGCTGATCGAGTGATGACAATGTTGATTGATAAGTATTTTTTGGTGCGGTGAACTTGAGGCAATATTGTTCTATCAATCCAACAATATATTTTACACTTTCACCCCAGAAATGAAGCACGTGTACACATATTGAACAAAAGAACCATTTTAAGCTTCCATTGGTATTGTTTCCTCTTTTTTTTGCAGACATGTTGGCAGGAAGTGAGTGTTTCACCCCACTCTTGCAAGGTAGGTTGATCACTGATGACAAGTTCTGATTGTTTTTCCTTTTTAATATTAAACGGATGACAATCCGTACTCTGCAGATGGATCTAACCGAGATGGATCTAACCGATACACGGAAGCAACATTGGGAACACACTGTTATTCAGTCTGTGAATAGTTCATGTGTGAGGGGTATTACTGCAAGTACGTTCACTAATGTAGAGAAATAATTTTGGACTCAAACTTCAAGTTAAATTGTTTCTGCTGTCAGAGCCATCTTTCTGAAGGAACAATATTTTACATGCCACTGGATTGTTGTATATTCCTTATTTTGCAATGACAGGCTCAGCTTTCATTTGATTGTAATGTGTTTCTTATTTGAAGCTTTGTAGTTTGTATCATAAAAGCTCTGTAGAAGTGTTGCACTTGTTTTGCAGACTGCATTAGGCGTGGTAGCTATTGCACCTCCCCCCCACCCCACCTATTTATCTAACACACCCACCCACACACATACACAGGGTGCTGACAAAGGATCTTTTTCTATTCTCCTTCAGGCCATCGCTTAATTTCTTGCAGACTGAGGAGCAGAGGACGTTTGAGCCGCTCCTAAACCTGAGGCACACAAGCCACAAGGTAAATAAGGTATCAGTATAAAAACAAATGTTTTCACTTTGATTTTTATCGCATCATTTTTTTTTAATTAAACTCTGTAAATTGTGGCAATTACACATTATGCTAATGTAACCGTGCGCCCATCTACTTTCCTCTTTCGTACTGAACTCAAACACTAAAGCAGACGACACAAGTTATATTACCCAGGTTCTTTTATTCCATACGATGAAATGGGGAAAATGTGGGATAACGGGGGTTTATCTTCAAATACAACTTTCACTGTATAGGACTAAACAACTTAAAAAAAAACCAATATTCTCACTCTTCATTCTAAAACTACATTCTTCCCCTAAAGATACCCTTTAAAACACGTCAAATCCTTTCCCCAAACTACACTCTACTCTAAATCCTCACTCTCAACTTTAATCCAAAAAAACACAATGAGACTCTAATTTAA